>NW_028168280.1:5000-178362 GCF_964237585.1 Gallinula chloropus | reverse complement strand
GGAGATTCCTGCAAGGTTGCAGTTCGCGGCCCGAGAAGCACTCTCCGGCCAACATGCCCAACTGCAGCAACAGCTCCCAAACCGAAGGAGCAAGGACACAAAGACCTAGCTGGCCTGAAGGGCCCCCAGGGGGCCACCAAGCAGCCCCTCTCCATTTGGGTCTGGGGGCTTTCATTGTGCATGGATACCTGAGATGTACCTGCAAGATTACAGTTCGCGGCCCGAGAAGCACTCTCCGGCCAACATGCTCAACTGCAGCAACAGCTCCCAAAGCGAAGGAGCCAGGACCCAAAGACCTAGCTGGCCTGAAGGGCCCCCAGGGGGCCCCCAAGCAGCCCCTCTCCATTTGGGTCTGGGGGCTTTCGTTGGGCCGGGAACCTGGGAGGTACCTGCAAGGTTGCAGTTCGCGGCCCGAGAAGCACTCTCCGGCCAACATGCCCAACTGCAGCAACAGCTCCCAAAGCGAAGGAGCCAGGACCCAAAGACCTAGCTGGCCTGAAGGGCCCCCAGGGGTCCCCCAAGCAGCCCCTCTCCATTTGGGTCTGGGGGCTTTCGTTGGGCCGGGAACCTAGGAGATTCCTGCAAGGTTGCAGTTCGCGGCCCGAGAAGCACTCTCCGGCCAACATGCCCATTTGCAGCAACAGCTCCCAAAGCGAAGGAGCCAGGACCCAAAGACCTAGCTGGCCTGAAGGGCCCCCAGGGGGCCCCCAAGCAGCCCCTCTCCATTTGGGTCTGGGGGCTTTCGTTGGGCCGGGAACCTGGGAGGTACCTGCAAGGTTGCAGTTCGCGGCCCGAGAAGCACTCTCCGGCCAACATGCCCAACTGCAGCAACAGCTCCCAAACCGAAGGAGCCAGGACCCAAAGACCTAGCTGGCCTGAAGGGCCCCCAGGGGGCCCCCAAGCAGCCCCTCTCAATTTGGGTCTGGGGGCTTTCGTTGGGCCGGGAACCTGGGAGATTCCTGCAAGGTTGCAGTTCGCGGCCCGAGAAGCACTCTCCGGCCAACATGCCCAACTGCAGCAACAGCTCCCAAAGCGAAGGAGCCAGGACCCAAAGACCTAGCTGGCCTGAAGGGCCCCCAGGGGGCCCCCAAGCAGCCCCTCTCCATTTGGGTCTGGGGGCTTTCGTTGGGCCGGGAACCTGGGAGATTCCTGCAAGGTTGCAGTTCGAGGCCCGAGAAGCACTCTCCGGCCAACATGCCCAACTGCAGCAACAGCTCCCAAACCGAAGGAGCCAGGACCCAAAGACCTAGCTGGCCTGAAGGGCCCCCAGGGGGGCCCCAAGCAGCCCCTCTCAATTTGGGTCTGGGGGCTTTCGTTGGGCCGGGAACCTGGGAGATTCCTGCAAGGTTGCAGTTCGCGGCCCGAAAAGCACTCTCCGGCCAACATGCCCAACTGCAGCAACAGCTCCCAAACCGAAGGAGCCAGGACCCAAAGACCTAGCTGGCCTGCAGGGCCCCCAGGGGGGCCCCAAGCAGCCCCTCTCCATTTGGGTCTGGGGGCTTTCGTTGGGCATGGATACCTGAGATGTACCTGCAAGATCACAGTTCGCGGCCCGAGAAGCACTCTCCGGCCAACATGCTCAACTGCAGCAACAGCTCCCAAACCGAAGGAGCCAGGACCCAAAGACCTAGCTGGCCTGAAGGGCCCCCAGGGGGCCCCCAAGCAGCCCCTCTCAATTTGGGTCTGGGGGCTTTCGTTGGGCGGGGAACCTGGGAGGTACCTGCAAGGTTGCAGTTCGCAGCCCGAGAAGCACTCTCCGGCCAACATGCCCAACTGCAGCAACAGCTCCCAAAGCGAAGGAGCCAGGACCCAAAGACCTAGCTGGCCTGAAGGGCCCCCAGGGGGCCCCCAAGCAGCCCTTCTCCATTTGGGTCTGGGGGCTTTTGTTGGGCCGGGAACCTGGGAGATTCCTGCAAGGTTGCAGTTCGTGGCCCGAGAAGCACTCTCCGGCCAACATGCCCAACTGCAGCAACAGCTCCCAAACCGAATGAGCCAGGACCCAAAGACCTAGCTGGCCTGCAGGGCCCCCAGGGGGGCCCCAAGCAGCCCCTCTCCATTTGGGTCTGGGGGCTTTCGTTGGGCATGGATACCTGAGAGGTACCTGCAAGGTTACAGTTCGCGGCCCGAGAAGCACTCTCCGGCCAACATGCCCAACTGCAGCAACAGCTCCCAAAGCGAAGGAGCCAGGACCCAAAGACCTAGCTGGCCTGAAGGGCCCCCAGGGGCCCCCAAGCAGCCCCTCTCAATTTGGGTCTGGGGGCTTTCGTTGGGCCGGGAACCTGGGAGATTCCTGCGAGGTTGCAGTTCGCGGCCCGAGAAGCACTCTCCGGCCAACCTGCCCAACTGCAGCAACAGCTCCCAAAGTGAAGGAGCCAGGACCCAAAGATCTAGCTGGCCTGAAGGGCCCCCAGGGGTCCCCCAAGCAGCCCCTCTCCATTTGGGTCTGGGGGCTTTCGTTGGGCATGGATACCTGAGATGTACCTGCAAGATTACTGTTCGCGGCCCGAGAAGCACTCTCCGGCCAACATGCTCAACTGCAGCAACAGCTCCCAAACCGAAGGAGCCAGGACCCAAAGAGCTAGGTGGCCTGAAGGGCCCCCAGGGGGCCCCCAAGCAGCCCCTCTCCATTTGGGTCTGGGGGCTTTCGTTGGGCATGGAACCTGGGAGATTCCTGCAAGGTTGCAGTTCGCGGCCCGAGAAGCACTCTCCGGCCAACATGCCCAACTGCAGCAACAGCTCCCAAAGCGAAGGAGCCAGGACCCAAAGACCTAGCTGGCCTGAAGTGCCCCCAGGGGGCCCCCAAGCAGCCCCTCTCCATTTGGGTCTGGGGGCTTTCGTTGGGCATGGATACCTGAGATGTACCTGAAAGATCACAGTTCGCGGCCCGAGAAGCACTCTCCGGCCAACATGCTCAACTGCAGCAACAGCTCCCAAACCGAAGGAGCCAGGACCCAAAGACCTAGGTGGCCTGAAGGGCCCCCATGGGGCCCCCTAGCAGCCCCTCTCCATTTGGGTCTGGGGGCTTTCGTTGGGCGGGGAACCTGGGAGGTACCTGCAAGGTTGTAGTTCGCGGCCGGAGAAGCACTCTCCGGCCAACATGCCCAACTGCAGCAACAGCTCCCAAAGCGAAGGAGCCAGGACCCAAAGACCTAGCTGGCCTGAAGGGCCCCCAGGGGGCCCCCTAGCAGCCCCTCTCCATTTGGGTCTGGGGGCTTTTGTTGGGCCGGGAACCTGGGAGATTCCTGCAAGGTTGCAGTTCGAGGCCCGAGAAGCACTCTCCGGCCAACATGCCCAACTGCAGCAACAGCTCCCAAACCGAAGGAGACAGGACCCAAAGACCTAGCTGGCCTGAAGGGCCCCCAGGGGGCCCCCAAGCAGCCCCTCTCCATTTGGGTCTGGGGGCTTTCGTTGGGCATGGAACCTGGGAGATTCCTGCAAGGTTGCAGTTCGCGGCCCGAGAAGCACTCTCCGGCCAACATGCCCAACTGCAGCAACAGCTCCCAAACCGAAGGAGCCAGGACCCAAAGACCTAGCTGGCCTGAAGGGCCCCCAGGGGTCCCCCAAGCAGCCCCTCTCCATTTGGGTCTGGGGGCTTTCATTGTGCATGGATACCTGAGATGTACCTGCAAGATTACAGTTCGCGGCCCGAGAAGCACTCTCCGGCCAACGTGCTCAACTGCAGCAACAGCTCCCAAAGCGAAGGAGCCAGGACCCAAAGACCTAGCTGGCCTGAAGGGCCCCCAGGGGGCCCCCAAGCAGCCCCTCTCCATTTGGGTCTGGGGGCTTTCGTTGGGCCGGGAACCTGGGAGATTCCTGCAAGGTTGCAGTTCGCGGCCCGAGAAGCACTCTCCGGCCAACATGCCCATTTGCAGCAACAGCTCCCAAAGCGAAGGAGCCAGGACCCAAAGACCTAGCTGGCCTGAAGGGCCCCCAGGGGGCCCCCAAGCAGCCCCTCTCCATTTGGGTCTGGGGGCTTTCCTTGGGCCGGGAACCTGGGAGGTACCTGCAAGGTTGCAGTTCGCGGCCCGAGAAGCACTCTCCGGCCAACATGCCCAACTGCAGACACAGCTCCCAAAGCGAAGGAGCCAGGACCCAAAGACCTAGCTGGCCTGAAGGGCCCCCAGGGGGCCCCCAAGCAGCCCCTCTCCATTTGGGTCTGGGGGCTTTCGTTGGGCCGGGAACCTGGGAGATTCCTGCAAGGTTGCAGTTCGCGGCCCGAGAAGCACTCTCCGGCCAACATGCCCATTTGCAGCAACAGCTCCCAAAGCGAAGGAGCCAGGACCCAAAGACCTAGCTGGCCTGAAGGGCCCCCAGGGGGCCCCCAAGCAGCCCCTCTCCATTTGGGTCTGGGGGCTTTCGTTGGGCCGGGAACCTGGGAGGTACCTGCAAGGTTGCAGTTCGCGGCCCGAGAAGCACTCTCCGGCCAACATGCCCAACTGCAGCAACAGCTCCCAAAGCGAAGGAGCCAGGACCCAAAGACCTAGCTGGCCTGAAGGGCCCCCAGGGGGCCCCCAAGCAGCCCCTCTCAATTTGGGTCTGGGGGCTTTCGTTGGGCCGGGAACCTGGGAGATTCCTGCAAGGTTGCAGTTCGCGGCCCGAGAAGCACTCTCCGGCCAACATGCCCAACTGCAGCAACAGCTCCCAAACCGAAGGAGCCAGGACCCAAAGACCTAGCTGGCCTGAAGGGCCCCCAGGGGTCCCCCAAGCAGCCCTTCTCCATTTGGGTCTGGGGGCTTTTGTTGGGCCGGGAACCTGGGAGATTCCTGCAAGGTTGCAGTTCGTGGCCCGAGAAGCACTCTCCGGCCAACATGCCCAACTGCAGCAACAGCTCCCAAACCGAATGAGCCAGGACCCAAAGACCTAGCTGGCCTGCAGGGCCCCCAGGGGGGCCCCAAGCAGCCCCTCTCCATTTGGGTCTGGGGGCTTTCGTTGGGCATGGATACCTGAGAGGTACCTGCAAGGTTACAGTTCGCGGCCCGAGAAGCACTCTCCGGCCAACATGCCCAACTGCAGCAACAGCTCCCAAAGCGAAGGAGCCAGGACCCAAAGACCTAGCTGGCCTGAAGGGCCCCCAGGGGCCCCCAAGCAGCCCCTCTCAATTTGGGTCTGGGGGCTTTCGTTGGGCCGGGAACCTGGGAGATTCCTGCGAGGTTGCAGTTCGCGGCCCGAGAAGCACTCTCCGGCCAACCTGCCCAACTGCAGCAACAGCTCCCAAAGTGAAGGAGCCAGGACCCAAAGATCTAGCTGGCCTGAAGGGCCCCCAGGGGTCCCCCAAGCAGCCCCTCTCCATTTGGGTCTGGGGGCTTTCGTTGGGCATGGATACCTGAGATGTACCTGCAAGATCACAGTTCGCGGCCCGAGAAGCACTCTCCGGCCAACATGCTCAACTGCAGCAACAGCTCCCAAACCGAAGGAGCCAGGACCCAAAGACCTAGCTGGCCTGAAGGGCCCCCAGGGGGCCCCCAAGCAGCCCCTCTCAATTTGGGTCTGGGGGCTTTCGTTGGGCGGGGAACCTGGGAGGTACCTGCAAGGTTGCAGTTCGCAGCCCGAGAAGCACTCTCCGGCCAACATGCCCAACTGCAGCAACAGCTCCCAAAGCGAAGGAGCCAGGACCCAAAGACCTAGCTGGCCTGAAGGGCCCCCAGGGGGCCCCCAAGCAGCCCTTCTCCATTTGGGTCTGGGGGCTTTTGTTGGGCCGGGAACCTGGGAGATTCCTGCAAGGTTGCAGTTCGTGGCCCGAGAAGCACTCTCCGGCCAACATGCCCAACTGCAGCAACAGCTCCCAAACCGAATGAGCCAGGACCCAAAGACCTAGCTGGCCTGCAGGGCCCCCAGGGGGGCCCCAAGCAGCCCCTCTCCATTTGGGTCTGGGGGCTTTCGTTGGGCATGGATACCTGAGAGGTACCTGCAAGGTTACAGTTCGCGGCCCGAGAAGCACTCTCCGGCCAACATGCCCAACTGCAGCAACAGCTCCCAAAGCGAAGGAGCCAGGACCCAAAGACCTAGCTGGCCTGAAGGGCCCCCAGGGGCCCCCAAGCAGCCCCTCTCAATTTGGGTCTGGGGGCTTTCGTTGGGCCGGGAACCTGGGAGATTCCTGCGAGGTTGCAGTTCGCGGCCCGAGAAGCACTCTCCGGCCAACCTGCCCAACTGCAGCAACAGCTCCCAAAGTGAAGGAGCCAGGACCCAAAGATCTAGCTGGCCTGAAGGGCCCCCAGGGGTCCCCCAAGCAGCCCCTCTCCATTTGGGTCTGGGGGCTTTCGTTGGGCATGGATACCTGAGATGTACCTGCAAGATTACTGTTCGCGGCCCGAGAAGCACTCTCCGGCCAACATGCTCAACTGCAGCAACAGCTCCCAAACCGAAGGAGCCAGGACCCAAAGAGCTAGGTGGCCTGAAGGGCCCCCAGGGGGCCCCCAAGCAGCCCCTCTCCATTTGGGTCTGGGGGCTTTCGTTGGGCATGGAACCTGGGAGATTCCTGCAAGGTTGCAGTTCGCGGCCCGAGAAGCACTCTCCGGCCAACATGCCCAACTGCAGCAACAGCTCCCAAAGCGAAGGAGCCAGGACCCAAAGACCTAGCTGGCCTGAAGTGCCCCCAGGGGGCCCCCAAGCAGCCCCTCTCCATTTGGGTCTGGGGGCTTTCGTTGGGCATGGATACCTGAGATGTACCTGAAAGATCACAGTTCGCGGCCCGAGAAGCACTCTCCGGCCAACATGCTCAACTGCAGCAACAGCTCCCAAACCGAAGGAGCCAGGACCCAAAGACCTAGGTGGCCTGAAGGGCCCCCATGGGGCCCCCTAGCAGCCCCTCTCCATTTGGGTCTGGGGGCTTTCGTTGGGCGGGGAACCTGGGAGGTACCTGCAAGGTTGTAGTTCGCGGCCGGAGAAGCACTCTCCGGCCAACATGCCCAACTGCAGCAACAGCTCCCAAAGCGAAGGAGCCAGGACCCAAAGACCTAGCTGGCCTGAAGGGCCCCCAGGGGGCCCCCTAGCAGCCCCTCTCCATTTGGGTCTGGGGGCTTTTGTTGGGCCGGGAACCTGGGAGATTCCTGCAAGGTTGCAGTTCGAGGCCCGAGAAGCACTCTCCGGCCAACATGCCCAACTGCAGCAACAGCTCCCAAACCGAAGGAGACAGGACCCAAAGACCTAGCTGGCCTGAAGGGCCCCCAGGGGGCCCCCAAGCAGCCCCTCTCCATTTGGGTCTGGGGGCTTTCGTTGGGCATGGAACCTGGGAGATTCCTGCAAGGTTGCAGTTCGCGGCCCGAGAAGCACTCTCCGGCCAACATGCCCAACTGCAGCAACAGCTCCCAAACCGAAGGAGCCAGGACCCAAAGACCTAGCTGGCCTGAAGGGCCCCCAGGGGTCCCCCAAGCAGCCCCTCTCCATTTGGGTCTGGGGGCTTTCATTGTGCATGGATACCTGAGATGTACCTGCAAGATTACAGTTCGCGGCCCGAGAAGCACTCTCCGGCCAACGTGCTCAACTGCAGCAACAGCTCCCAAAGCGAAGGAGCCAGGACCCAAAGACCTAGCTGGCCTGAAGGGCCCCCAGGGGGCCCCCAAGCAGCCCCTCTCCATTTGGGTCTGGGGGCTTTCGTTGGGCCGGGAACCTGGGAGATTCCTGCAAGGTTGCAGTTCGCGGCCCGAGAAGCACTCTCCGGCCAACATGCCCATTTGCAGCAACAGCTCCCAAAGCGAAGGAGCCAGGACCCAAAGACCTAGCTGGCCTGAAGGGCCCCCAGGGGGCCCCCAAGCAGCCCCTCTCCATTTGGGTCTGGGGGCTTTCCTTGGGCCGGGAACCTGGGAGGTACCTGCAAGGTTGCAGTTCGCGGCCCGAGAAGCACTCTCCGGCCAACATGCCCAACTGCAGACACAGCTCCCAAAGCGAAGGAGCCAGGACCCAAAGACCTAGCTGGCCTGAAGGGCCCCCAGGGGGCCCCCAAGCAGCCCCTCTCCATTTGGGTCTGGGGGCTTTCGTTGGGCCGGGAACCTGGGAGATTCCTGCAAGGTTGCAGTTCGCGGCCCGAGAAGCACTCTCCGGCCAACATGCCCATTTGCAGCAACAGCTCCCAAAGCGAAGGAGCCAGGACCCAAAGACCTAGCTGGCCTGAAGGGCCCCCAGGGGGCCCCCAAGCAGCCCCTCTCCATTTGGGTCTGGGGGCTTTCGTTGGGCCGGGAACCTGGGAGGTACCTGCAAGGTTGCAGTTCGCGGCCCGAGAAGCACTCTCCGGCCAACATGCCCAACTGCAGCAACAGCTCCCAAAGCGAAGGAGCCAGGACCCAAAGACCTAGCTGGCCTGAAGGGCCCCCAGGGGGCCCCCAAGCAGCCCCTCTCAATTTGGGTCTGGGGGCTTTCGTTGGGCCGGGAACCTGGGAGATTCCTGCAAGGTTGCAGTTCGCGGCCCGAGAAGCACTCTCCGGCCAACATGCCCAACTGCAGCAACAGCTCCCAAACCGAAGGAGCCAGGACCCAAAGACCTAGCTGGCCTGAAGGGCCCCCAGGGGGCCCCCAAGCAGCCCCTCTCCATTTGGGTCTGGGGGCTTTCGTTGGGCCGGGAACCTGGGAGATTCCTGCAAGGTTGCAGTTCGAGGCCCGAGAAGCACTCTCCGGCCAACATGCCCAACTGCAGCAACAGCTCCCAAACCGAAGGAGCCAGGACCCAAAGACCTAGCTGGCCTGAAGGGCCCCCAGGGGGGCCCCAAGCAGCCCCTCTCAATTTGGGTCTGGGGGCTTTCGTTGGGCCGGGAACCTGGGAGATTCCTGCAAGGTTGCAGTTCGCGGCCCGAAAAGCACTCTCCGGCCAACATGCCCAACTGCAGCAACAGCTCCCAAACCGAAGGAGCCAGGACCCAAAGACCTAGCTGGCCTGCAGGGCCCCCAGGGGGGCCCCAAGCAGCCCCTCTCCATTTGGGTCTGGGGGCTTTCGTTGGGCATGGATACCTGAGATGTACCTGCAAGATCACAGTTCGCGGCCCGAGAAGCACTCTCCGGCCAACATGCTCAACTGCAGCAACAGCTCCCAAACCGAAGGAGCCAGGACCCAAAGACCTAGCTGGCCTGAAGGGCCCCCAGGGGGCCCCCAAGCAGCCCCTCTCCATTTGGGTCTGGGGGCTTTCGTTGGGCGGGGAACCTGGGAGGTACCTGCAAGGTTACAGTTCGCAGCCCGAGAAGCACTCTCCGGCCAACATGACCAACTGCAGCAACAGCTCCCAAAGCGAAGGAGCCAGGACCCAAAGACCTAGCTGGCCTGAAGGGCCCCCAGGGGGCCCCCAAGCAGCCCTTCTCCATTTGGGTCTGGGGGCTTTTGTTGGGCCGGGAACCTGGGAGATTCCTGCAAGGTTGCAGTTCGTGGCCCGAGAAGCACTCTCCGGCCAACATGCCCAACTGCAGCAACAGCTCCCAAAGCGAAGGAGCCAGGACCCAAAGACCTAGCTGGCCTGCAGGGCCCCCAGGGGGGCCCCAAGCAGCCCCTCTCCATTTGGGTCTGGGGGCTTTCGTTGGGCATGGATACCTGAGAGGTACCTGCAAGGTTACAGTTCGCGGCCCGAGAAGCACTCTCCGGCCAACATGCCCAACTGCAGCAACAGCTCCCAAACCGAAGGAGCCAGGACCCAAAGACCTAGCTGGCCTGAAGGGCCCCCAGGGGCCCCCAAGCAGCCCCTCTCAATTTGGGTCTGGGGGCTTTCGTTGGGCCGGGAACCTGGGAGATTCCTGCGAGGTTGCAGTTCGCGGCCCGAGAAGCACTCTCCGGCCAACCTGCCCAACTGCAGCAACAGCTCCCAAAGTGAAGGAGCCAGGACCCAAAGATCTAGCTGGCCTGAAGGGCCCCCAGGGGTCCCCCAAGCAGCCCCTCTCCATTTGGGTCTGGGGGCTTTCGTTGGGCATGGATACCTGAGATGTACCTGCAAGATTA
This sequence comes from Gallinula chloropus, assembly GCF_964237585.1. Classification (NCBI taxonomy): domain Eukaryota; kingdom Metazoa; phylum Chordata; class Aves; order Gruiformes; family Rallidae; genus Gallinula; species Gallinula chloropus. The sequence continues at coordinate 168,452 of NW_028168280.1, read as the reverse complement.
CTGTTCGCGGCCCGAGAAGCACTCTCCGTCCAACATGCTCAACTGCAGCAACAGCTCCCAAACCGAAGGAGCCAGGACCCAAAGAGCTAGGTGGCCTGAAGGGCCCCCAGGGGGCCCCCAAGCAGCCCCTCTCCATTTGGGTCTGGGGGCTTTCGTTGGGCATGGAACCTGGGAGATTCCTGCAAGGTTGCAGTTCGCGGCCCGAGAAGCACTCTCCGGCCAACATGCCCAACTGCAGCAACAGCTCCCAAAGCGAAGGAGCCAGGACCCAAAGACCTAGCTGGCCTGAAGTGCCCCCAGGGGGCCCCCAAGCAGCCCCTCTCCATTTGGGTCTGGGGGCTTTCGTTGGGCATGGATACCTGAGATGTACCTGAAAGATCACAGTTCGCGGCCCGAGAAGCACTCTCCGGCCAACATGCTCAACTGCAGCAACAGCTCCCAAACCGAAGGAGCCAGGACCCAAAGACCTAGCTGGCCTGAAGGGCCCCCAGGTGGCCCCCAAGCAGCCCCTCTCCATTTGGGTCTGGGGGCTTTCGTTGGGCGGGGAACCTGGGAGGTACCTGCAAGGTTGTAGTTCGCGGCCGGAGAAGCACTCTCCGGCCAACATGCCCAACTGCAGCAACAGCTCCCAAAGCGAAGGAGCCAGGACCCAAAGACCTAGCTGGCCTGAAGGGCCCCCAGGGGGCCCCCAAGCAGCCCCTCTCCATTTGGGTCTGGGGGCTTTCGTTGGGCCGGGAACCTGGGAGATTCCTGCAAGGTTGCAGTTCGCGGCCCGAGAAGCACTCTCCGGCCAACATGCCCATTTGCAGCAACAGCTCCCAAAGCGAAGGAGCCAGGACCCAAAGACCTAGCTGGCCTGAAGGGCCCCCAGGGGGCCCCCAAGCAGCCCCTCTCCATTTGGGTCTGGGGGCTTTCGTTGGGCCGGGAACCTGGGAGGTACCTGCAAGGTTGCAGTTCGCGGCCCGAGAAGCACTCTCCGGCCAACATGCCCAACTGCAGCAACAGCTCCCAAAGCGAAGGAGCCAGGACCCAAAGACCTAGCTGGCCTGAAGGGCCCCCAGGGGGCCCCCAAGCAGCCCCTCTCAATTTGGGTCTGGGGGCTTTCGTTGGGCCGGGAACCTGGGAGATTCCTGCAAGGTTGCAGTTCGCGGCCCGAGAAGCACTCTCCGGCCAACATGCCCAACTGCAGCAACAGCTCCCAAACCGAAGGAGCCAGGACCCAAAGACCTAGCTGGCCTGAAGGGCCCCCAGGGGGCCCCCAAGCAGCCCCTCTCCATTTGGGTCTGGGGGCTTTCGTTGGGCCGGGAACCTGGGAGATTCCTGCAAGGTTGCAGTTCGAGGCCCGAGAAGCACTCTCCGGCCAACATGCCCAACTGCAGCAACAGCTCCCAAACCGAAGGAGCCAGGACCCAAAGACCTAGCTGGCCTGAAGGGCCCCCAGGGGGGCCCCAAGCAGCCCCTCTCAATTTGGGTCTGGGGGCTTTCGTTGGGCCGGGAACCTGGGAGATTCCTGCAAGGTTGCAGTTCGCGGCCCGAAAAGCACTCTCCGGCCAACATGCCCAACTGCAGCAACAGCTCCCAAAGCGAAGGAGCCAGGACCCAAAGACCTAGCTGGCCTGCAGGGCCCCCAGGGGGGCCCCAAGCAGCCCCTCTCCATTTGGGTCTGGGGGCTTTCGTTGGGCATGGATACCTGAGATGTACCTGCAAGATCACAGTTCGCGGCCCGAGAAGCACTCTCCGGCCAACATGCTCAACTGCAGCAACAGCTCCCAAACCGAAGGAGCCAGGACCCAAAGACCTAGCTGGCCTGAAGGGCCCCCAGGGGGCCCCCAAGCAGCCCCTCTCCATTTGGGTCTGGGGGCTTTCGTTGGGCGGGGAACCTGGGAGGTACCTGCAAGGTTACAGTTCGCAGCCCGAGAAGCACTCTCCGGCCAACATGCCCAACTGCAGCAACAGCTCCCAAAGCGAAGGAGCCAGGACCCAAAGACCTAGCTGGCCTGAAGGGCCCCCAGGGGGCCCCCAAGCAGCCCTTCTCCATTTGGGTCTGGGGGCTTTTGTTGGGCCGGGAACCTGGGAGATTCCTGCAAGGTTGCAGTTCGTGGCCCGAGAAGCACTCTCCGGCCAACATGCCCAACTGCAGCAACAGCTCCCAAAGCGAAGGAGCCAGGACCCAAAGACCTAGCTGGCCTGCAGGGCCCCCAGGGGGGCCCCAAGCAGCCCCTCTCCATTTGGGTCTGGGGGCTTTCGTTGGGCATGGATACCTGAGAGGTACCTGCAAGGTTACAGTTCGCGGCCCGAGAAGCACTCTCCGGCCAACATGCCCAACTGCAGCAACAGTTCCCAAAGCGAAGGAGCCAGGACCCAAAGACCTAGCTGGCCTGAAGGGCCCCCAGGGGCCCCCAAGCAGCCCCTCTCAATTTGGGTCTGGGGGCTTTCGTTGGGCCGGGAACCTGGGAGATTCCTGCGAGGTTGCAGTTCGCGGCCCGAGAAGCACTCTCCGGCCAACCTGCCCAACTGCAGCAACAGCTCCCAAAGTGAAGGAGCCAGGACCCAAAGATCTAGCTGGCCTGAAGGGCCCCCAGGGGTCCCCCAAGCAGCCCCTCTCCATTTGGGTCTGGGGGCTTTCGTTGGGCATGGATACCTGAGATGTACCTGCAAGATTACTGTTCGCGGCCCGAGAAGCACTCTCCGGCCAACATGCTCAACTGCAGCAACAGCTCCCAAACCGAAGGAGCCAGGACCCAAAGAGCTAGGTGGCCTGAAGGGCCCCCAGGGGGCCCCCAAGCAGCCCCTCTCCATTTGGGTCTGGGGGCTTTCGTTGGGCATGGAACCTGGGAGATTCCTGCAAGGTTGCAGTTCGCGGCCCGAGAAGCACTCTCCGGCCAACATGCCCAACTGCAGCAACAGCTCCCAAAGCGAAGGAGCCAGGACCCAAAGACCTAGCTGGCCTGAAGTGCCCCCAGGGGGCCCCCAAGCAGCCCCTCTCCATTTGGGTCTGGGGGCTTTCGTTGGGCATGGATACCTGAGATGTACCTGAAAGATCACAGTTCGCGGCCCGAGAAGCACTCTCCGGCCAACATGCTCAACTGCAGCAACAGCTCCCAAACCGAAGGAGCCAGGACCCAAAGACCTAGCTGGCCTGAAGGGCCCCCAGGTGGCCCCCAAGCAGCCCCTCTCCATTTGGGTCTGGGGGCTTTCGTTGGGCGGGGAACCTGGGAGGTACCTGCAAGGTTGTAGTTCGCGGCCGGAGAAGCACTCTCCGGCCAACATGCCCAACTGCAGCAACAGCTCCCAAAGCGAAGGAGCCAGGACCCAAAGACCTAGCTGGCCTGAAGGGCCCCCAGGGGGCCCCCAAGCAGCCCCTCTCCATTTGGGTCTGGGGGCTTTTGTTGGGCATGTATACCTGAGAGGTACCTGCAAGGTTACAGTTCGCGGCCCGAGAAGCACTCTCCGGCCAACATGCCCAACTGCAGCAACAGTTCCCTAAGCGAAGGAGCCAGGACCCAAAGACCTAGCTGGCCTGAAGTGCCCCCAGGGGGTCCCCAAGCAGCCCCTCTCCATTTGGGTCTGGGGGCTTTCGTTGGGCGGGGAACCTGGGAGATTCATGCAAGGTTGCAGTTCGCGGCCCGAGAAGCACTCTCCGCCCAACATGCCCAACTGCAGCAACAGCTCCCAAACCGAAGGAGCCAGGACCCAAAGACCTAGCTGGCCTGAAGGGCCCCCAGGTGGCCCCCAAGCAGCCCCTCTCCATTTGGGTCTGGGGGCTTTCGTTGGGCCAGGAACCTGGGAGGTACCTGCAAGGTTGCAGTTCGCGGCCCGAGAAGCACTCTCCGGCCAACATGCTCAACTGCAGCAACAGCTCCCAAAGCGAAGGAGCCAGGACCCAAAGACCTAGCTGGCCTGAAGGGCCCCCAGGGGGCCCCCAAGCAGCCCCTCTCAATTTGGGTCTGGGGGCTTTCGTTGGGCATGGATACCTGAGAGGTACCTGCAAGGTTACAGTTCGCGGCCGGAGAAGCACTCTCCGGCCAACATGCCCAACTGCAGCAACAGCTCCCAAAGCGAAGGAGCCAGGACCCAAAGACCTAGCTGGCCTGAAGGGCCCCCAGGGGGCCCCCAAGCAGCCCCTCTCCATTTGGGTCTGGGGGCTTTCGTTGGGCCGGGAACCTGGGAGAATCCTGCAAGGTTGCAGTTCGCGGCCCGAGAAGCACTCGCCGGCCAACATGCCCAACTGCAGCAACAGCTCCCAAAGCGAAGGAGCCAGGACCCAAAGACCTAGCTGGCCTGAAGGGCCCCCAGGGGCCCCCAAGCAGCTCTTCTCCATTTGGGTCTGGGGGCTTTTGTTGGGCCGGGAACCTGGGAGATTCCTGCGAGGTTGCAGTTCGCGGCCCGAGAAGCACTCTCCGGCCAACATGCCCAACTGCAGCAACAGCTCCCAAAGCGAAGGAGCAAGGACACAAAGATCTAGCTGGCCTGAAGGGCCCCCAGGGGTCCCCCAAGCAGCCCCTCTCCATTTGGGTCTGGGGGCTTTCGTTGGGCATGGATACCTGAGATGTACCTGCAAGATTACAGTTCGCGGCCCGAGAAGCACTCTCCGGCCAACATGCTCAACTGCAGCAACAGCTCCCAAACCGAAGGAGCCAGGACCCAAAGAGCTAGGTGGCCTGAAGGGCCCCCAGGGGGCCCCCAAGCAGCCCCTCTCCATTTGGGTCTGGGGGCTTTCGTTGGGCATGGAACCTGGGAGATTCCTGCAAGGTTGCAGTTCGCGGCCCGAGAAGCACTCTCCGGCCAACATGCCCAACTGCAGCAACAGCTCCCAAAGCGAAGGAGCCAGGACCCAAAGACCTAGCTGGCCTGAAGTGCCCCCAGGGGGCCCCCAAGCAGCCCCTCTCCATTTGGGTCTGGGGGCTTTCGTTGGGCATGGATACCTGAGATGTACCTGAAAGATCACAGTTCGCGGCCCGAGAAGCACTCTCCGGCCAACATGCTCAACTGCAGCAACAGCTCCCAAAGCGAAGGAGCCAGGACCCAAAGACCTAGGTGGCCTGAAGGGCCCCCAGGGGGCCCCCAAGCAGCCCCTCTCCATTTGGGTCTGGGGGCTTTCGTTGGGCGGGGAACCTGGGAGGTACCTGCAAGGTTGTAGTTCGCGGCCGGAGAAGCACTCTCCGGCCAACATGCCCAACTGCAGCAACAGCTCCCAAAGCGAAGGAGCCAGGACCCAAAGACCTAGCTGGCCTGAAGGGCCCCCAGGGGGCCCCCAAGCAGCCCCTCTCCATTTGGGTCTGGGGGCTTTTGTTGGGCCGGGAACCTGGGAGATTCCTGCAAGGTTGCAGTTCGAGGCCCGAGAAGCACTCTCTGGCCAACATGCCCAACTGCAGCAACAGCTCCCAAAGCGAAGGAGCCAGGACCCAAAGACCTAGCTGGCCTGAAGGGCCCCCAGGGGGCCCCCAAGCAGCCCCTCTCAATTTGGGTCTGGGGGCTTTCGTTGGGCATGTATACCTGAGAGGTACCTGCAAGGTTACAGTTCGCGGCCAGAGAAGCACTCTCCGGCCAACATGCCCAACTGCAGCAACAGTTCCCAAAGCGAAGGAGCCAGGACCCAAAGACCTAGCTGGCCTGAAGTGCCCCCAGGGGGTCCCCAAGCAGCCCCTCTCCATTTGGGTCTGGGGGCTTTCGTTGGGCGGGGAACCTCGGAGATTCATGCAAGGTTGCAGTTCGCGGCCCGAGAAGCACTCTCCGGCCAACATGCCCAACTGCAGCAACAGCTCCCAAACCGAAGGAGCCAGGACCCAAAGACCTAGCTGGCCTGAAGGGCCCCCAGGGGGCCCCCAAGCAGCCCCTCTCCATTTGGGTCTGGGGGCTTTCGTTGGGCCAGGAACCTGGGAGGTACCTGCAAGGTTGCAGTTCGCGGCCCGAGAAGCACTCTCCGGCCAACATGCCCAACTGCAGCAACAGCTCCCAAAGCGAAGGAGCCAGGACCCAAAGACCTAGCTGGCCTGAAGGGCCCCCAGGGGGCCCCCAAGCAGCCCCTCTCAATTTGGGTCTGGGGGCTTTCGTTGGGCATGGATACCTGAGAGGTACCTGCAAGGTTACAGTTCGCGGCCCGAGAAGCACTCTCCGGCCAACATGCCCAACTGCAGCAACAGCTCCCAAAGCGAAGGAGCCAGGACGCAAAGACCTAGCTGGCCTGAAGGGCCCCCAGGGGGCCCCCTAGATGCCCCTTTCAATTTGGGTCTGGGGGCTTTCGTTGGGCCGGGAACCTGGGAGATTCCTGCAAGGTTGCAGTTCGCGGCCCGAGAAGCACTCTCCGGCCAACATGCCCAACTGCAGCAACAGCTCCCAAAGCGAAGGAGCCAGGACCCAAAGACCTAGCTGGCCTGAAGGGCCCCCAGGGGGCCCCCAAGCAGCCCCTCTCAATTTGGGTCTGGGGGCTTTCGTTGGGCCGGGAACCTGGGAGATTCCTGCAAGGTTGCAGTTCGCGGCCCGAGAAGCACTCTCCGGCCAACATGCCCAACTGCAGCAACAGCTCCCAAAGCGAAGGAGCCAGGACCCAAAGACCTAGCTGGCCTGAAGGGCCCCCAGGGGTCCCCCAAGGAGCCCCTCTCCATTTGGGTCTGGGGGCTTTCGTTGGGCATGGATACCTGAGATGTACCTGCTAGATTACAGTTCGCGGCCCGAGAAGCACTCTCCGGCCAACATGCTCAACTGCAGCAACAGCTCCCAAACCGAAGGAGCCAGGACCCAAAGACCTAGCTGGCCTGAAGGGCCCCCAGGGGGCCCCCAAGCAGCCCCTCTCCATTTGGGTCTGGGGGCTTTCGTTGGGCCGGGAACCTGGGAGGTACCTGCAAGGTTGCAGTTCGCGGCCCGAGAAGCACTCTCCGGCCAACATGCCCAACTGCAGCAACAGCTCCCAAAGCGAAGGAGCCAGGACCCAAAGACCTAGCTGGCCTGAAGGGCCCCTAGGGGGCCCCCAAGCAGCCCCTCTCAATTTGGGTCTGGGGGCTTTCGTTGGGCCGGGAACCTGATAGATTCCTTCAAGGTTACAGTTCGCGGCCCGAGAAGCACTCTCCGGCCAACATGCCCAACTGCAGCAACAGCTCCCAAACCGAAGGAGCCAGGACCCAAAGACCTAGCTGGCCTGAAGGGCCCCCAGGGGGCCCCCAAGCAGCCCCTCTCCATTTGGGTCTGGGGGCTTTCGTTGGGCCAGGAACCTGGGAGGTACCTGCAAGGTTGCAGTTCGCGGCCGGAGAAGCACTCTCCGGCCAACATGCCCAACTGCAGCAACAGCTCCCAAAGCGAAGGAGCCAGGACCCAAAGACCTAGCTGGCCTGAAGGGCCCCCAGGGGGCCCCCAAGCAGCCCCTCTCCATTTGGGTCTGGGGGCTTTCTTTAGGCTGAGAACGTGGGAGATACCAGCAAGGTTGCAGTTCGCGGCCCGAGAAGCACTCTCCGGCCAACATGCCCAACTGCAGCAACAGCTCCCAAAGCGAAGGAGCAAGGACACAAAGACCTAGCTGGCCTGAAGGGCCCCCAGGGGGCCACCAAGCAGCCCCTCTCCATTTGGGTCTGGGGGCTTTCGTTAGGCAGGGATACCTGAGAGGTACCTGCAAGGTTGCAGTTCGCGGCCCGAGAAGCACTCTCCGGCCAACATGCCCAACTGCAGCAACAGCTCCCAAAGCGAAGGAGCCAGGACCCAAAGACCTAGCTGGCCTGAAGGGCCCCCAGGGGGCCCCCAAACAGCCCCTCTCCATTTGGGTCTGGGGGCTTTCTTTAGGCTGAGAACCTGGGAGATACCAGCAAGGTTGCAGTTCGCGGCCCGAGAAGCACTCTCCGGCCAACATGCCAAATATCCAGCAACAGCTCCCAAAGCGAAGGAGCCAGGACACAAAGACCTAGCTGGCCTGAAGGGCTCCCAGGGGCCCCCAAGCAGCCCCTCTCAATTTGGGTCTGGGGGCTTTCGTTGGGCCGGGAACCTGGGAGATTCCTGCGAGATTACAGTTCGCGGCCCGAGAAGCACTCTCCGGCCAACATGCCCAACTGCAGCAACAGCTCCCAAACCGAATGAGCCAGGACACAAAGACCTAGCTGGCCTGAAGGGCCCCCAGGGGGCCCCCAAGCAGCCCCTCTCAATTTGGGTCTGGGGGCTTTCGTTGGGCATGTATACCTGGGAGGTACCTGCAAGGTTACAGTTCGCGGCCCGAGAAGCACTCTCCGGCCAACATGCCCAACTGCAGCAACAGCTCCCAAAGCGAAGGAGCCAGGACCCAAAGACCTAGCTGGCCTGAAGTGCCCCCAGGGGGTCCCCAAGCAGCCCCTCTCCATTTGGGTCTGGGGGCTTTCGTTGGGCGGGGAACCTGGGAGATTCATGCAAGGTTGCAGTTCGCGGCCCGAGAAGCACTCTCCGGCCAACATGCCCAACGTCAGCAACAGCTCCCAAAGCGAAGGAGCCAGGACCCAAAGACCTAGCTGGCCTGAAGGGCCCCCAGGGGGCCCCCAAGCAGCCCCTCTCCATTTGGGTCTGGGGGCTTTCGTTGGGCCAGGAATCTAGGAGGTACCTGCAAGGTTGCAGTTCGCGGCCCGAGAAGCACTCTCCGGCCAACATGCCCAACTGCAGCAACAGCTCCCAAAGCGAAGGAGCCAGGACCCAAAGACCTAGCTGGCCTGAAGGGCCCCCAGGGGGCCCCCAAGCAGCCCCTCTCAATTTGGGTCTGGGGGCTTTCGTTGGGCCGGGAACCTGATAGATTCCTTCAAGGTTGCAGTTCGCGGCCGGAGAAGCACTCTCCTCCCAACATGCCCAACTGCAGCAACAGCTCCCAAAGCGAAGGAGCCAGGACCCAAAGACCTAGCTGGCCTGAAGGGCCCCCAGGTGGCCCCCAAGCAGCCCCTCTCCATTTGGGTCTGGGGGCTTTCGTTGGGCCAGGAACCTGGGAGGTACCTGCAAGGTTGCAGTTCGCGGCCCGAGAAGCACTCTCCGGCCAACATGCCCAACTGCAGCAACAGCTCCCAAAGCGAAGGAGCCAGGACCCAAAGACCTAGCTGGCCTGAAGGGCCCCCAGGGGGCCCCCAAGCAGCCCCTCTCAATTTGGGTCTGGGGGCTTTCGTTGGGCATGGATACCTGAGAGGTACCTGCAAGGTTACAGTTCGCGGCCCGAGAAGCACTCTCCGGCCAACATGCCCAACTGCAGCAACAGCTCCCAAAGCGAAGGAGCCAGGACGCAAAGACCTAGCTGGCCTGAAGGGCCCCCAGGGGGCCCCCTAGCAGCCCCTTTCAATTTGGGTCTGGGGGCTTTCGTTGGGCCGGGAACCTGGGAGATTCCTGCAAGGTTGCAGTTCGCGGCCCGAGAAGCACTCTCCGGCCAACATGCCCAACTGCAGCAACAGCTCCCAAAGCGAAGGAGCCAGGACCCAAAGACCTAGCTGGCCTGAAGTGCCCCCAGGGGGCCCCCAAGCAGCCCCTCTCAATTTGGGTCTGGGGGCTTTCGTTGGGCCGGGAACCTGGGAGATTCCTGCAAGGTTGCAGTTCGCGGCCCGAGAAGCACTCTCCGGCCAACATGCTCAACTGCAGCAACAGCTCCCAAACCGAAGGAGCCAGGACCCAAAGACCTAGCTGGCCTGAAGGGCCCCCAGGGGGCCCCCAAGCAGCCCCTCTCAATTTGGGTCTGGGGGCTTTCGTTGGGCGGGGAACCTGGGAGAATCCTGCAAGGTTGCAGTTCGCGGCCCGAGAAGCACTCTCCGGCCAACATGCCCAACTGCAGCAACAGCTCCCAAAGCGAAGGAGCCAGGACCCAAAGACCTAGCTGGCCTGAAGGGCCCCCAGGGGGCCCCCAAGGAGCTCCTCTCCATTTGGGTCTGGGGGCTTTAGTTGGGCCGGGAACCTGGGAGGTACCTGCAAGGTTGCAGTTCGCGGCCCGAGAAGCACTCTCCGGCCAACATGCCCAACTGCAGCAATAGCTCCCAAAGCGAAGGAGCCAGGACCCAAAGACCTAGCTGGCCTGAAGGGCCCCCAGGGGGCCCCCAAGCAGCCCCTCTCAATTTGGGTCTGGGGGCTTTCGTTGGGCCGGGAACCTGGGAGAATCCTGCAAGGTTGCAGTTCGCGGCCGGAGAAGCACTCTCCGGCCAACATGCCCAACTGCAGCAACAGCTCCCAAAGCGAAGGAGCCAGGACCCAAAGACCTAGCTGGCCTGAAGGGCCCCCAGGGGGCCCCCAAGCAGCCCCTCTCCATTTGGGTCTGGGGGCTTTCTTTAGGCTGAGAACCTGGGAGATACCAGCAAGGTTGCAGTTCGCGGCCCGAGAAGCACTCTCCGGCCAACATGCCCAACTGCAGCAACAGCTCCCAAAGCGAAGGAGCAAGGACACAAAGACCTAGCTGGCCTGAAGGGCCCCCAGGGGGCCCCCAAGCAGCCCCTCTCCATTTGGGTCTGGGGGCTTTCGTTAGGCAGGCATACCTGAGAGGTACCTGCAAGGTTGCAGTTCGCGGCCCGAGAAGCACTCTCCGGCCAACATGCCCAACTGCAGCAACAGCTCCCAAAGCGAAGGAGCCAGGACCCAAAGACCTAGCTGGCCTGAAGGGCCCCCAGGGGGCCCCCAAACAGCCCCTCTCCATTTGGGTCTGGGGGCTTTCTTTAGGCTGAGAACCTGGGAGATACCAGCAAGGTTGCAGTTCGCGGCCCGAGAAGCACTCTCCGGCCAACCTGCCAAATATCCAGCAACAGCTCCCAAAGCGAAGGAGCCAGGACACAAAGACCTAGCTGGCCTGAAGGGCCCCCAGGGGCCCCCAAGCAGCCCCTCTCAATTTGGGTCTGGGGGCTTTCGTTGGGCCGGGAACCTGGGAGATTCCTGCGAGATTACAGTTCGCGGCCCGAGAAGCACTCTCCGGCCAACATGCCCAACTGCAGCAACAGCTCCCAAACCGAATGAGCCAGAACACAAAGACCTAGCTGGCCTGAAGGGCCCCCAGGGGGCCCCCAAGCAGCCCCTCTCAATTTGGGTCTGGGGGCTTTCGTTGGGCATGTATATCTGGGAGGTACCTGCAAAGTTACAGTTCGCGGCCCGAGAAGCACTCTCCGGCCAACATGCCCAACTGCAGCAACAGCTCCCAAAGCGAGGGAGCCAGGACCCAAAGACCTAGCTGGCCTGAAGTGCCCCCAGGTGGTCCCCAAGCAGCCCCTCTCCATTTGGGTCTGGGGGCTTTCGTTGGGCGGGGAACCTGGGAGATTCCTGCAAGGTTTCAGTTCGCGGCCCGAGAAGCACTCTCCGGCCAACATGCCCAATATCCAGCAACAGCTCCCAAAGCGAAGGAGCCAGGACCCAAAGACCTAGCTGGCCTAAAGGGGCCCCAGGGGGCCCCCAAGCAGCCCCTCTCCATTTGGGTCTGGGGGTTTTCGTTGGGCCGGGAACCTGGGAGCTACCTGCAATGTTGCAGTTCGCGGCCCGAGAAGCACTCTCCGGCCAACATGCCCAACTGCAGCAACAGCTCCCAAACCGAAGGAGCCAGGACCCAAAGACCTAGCTGGCCTGAAGGGCCCCCAGGGGGGCCCCAAGCAGCCCCTCTCCATTTGGGTCTGGGGGCTTTCGTTGGGCCGGGAACCTGGGAGGTACCTGCAAGGTTGCAGTTCGCGGCCCGAGAAGCACTCTCCGGCCAACATGCCCAACTGCAGCAACAGCTCCCAAAGCGAAGGAGCCAGGACCCAAAGACCTAGCTGGCCTGAAGGGCCCCCAGGGGGCCCCCAAGCAGCCCCTCTCCATTTGGGTCTGGGGGCTTTCGTTGGGCATGGATACCTGAGAGGTACCTGCAAGGTTACAGTTCGCAGCCCGAGAAGCACTCTCCGGCCAACATGCTCAACTGCAGCAACAGCTCCCAAACCGAAGGAGCCAGGACCCAAAGACCTAGCTGGCCTGAAGGGCCCCCAGGGGGCCCCCAAGCAGCCCCTCTCCATTTGGGTCTGGGGGCTTTCGTTGGGCATGGAACCTGGGAGATTCCTGCAAGGTTGCAGTTCGCGGCCGGAGAAGCACTCTCCGGCCAACATGCCCAACTGCAGCAACAGCTCCCAAACCGAAGGAGCCAGGACCCAAAGACCTAGGTGGCCTGAAGGGCCCCCTGGGGGCCCCCAAGCAGCCCCTCTCAATTTGGGTCTGGGGGCTTTCGTTGGGCATGGAACCTGGGAGATTCCTGCAAGGTTGCAGTTCGCGGCCCGAGAAGCACTCTCCGGCCAACATGCCCAACTGCAGCAACAGCTCCCAAACCGAAGGAGCCAGGACCCAAAGACCTAGATGGCCTGAAGTGCCCCCAGGGGGCCCCCAAGCAGCCCCTCTCCATTTGGGTCTGGGGGCTTTCATTGTGCATGGATACCTGAGATGTACCTGCAAGATTACATTTCGCGGCCCGAGAAGCACTCTCCGGCCAACATGCTCAACTGCAGCAACAGCTCCCAAAGCGAAGGAGCCAGGACCCAAAGACCTAGCTGGCCTGAAGGGCCCCCAGGGGGCCCCCAAGCAGCCCCTCTCAATTTGGGTCTGGGGGCTTTCGTTGGGCATGGATACCTGAGAGGTACCTGCAAGGTTACAGTTCGCGGCCCGAGAAGCACTCTCTGGCCAACATGCTCAACTGCAGCAACAGCTCCCAAACCGAAGGAGCCAGGACCCAAAGACCTAGCTGGCCTGAAGGGCCCCCAGGGGGCCCCCTAGCAGACCCTCTCAATTTGGGTCTGGGGGCTTTCGTTGGGCATGGAACCTGGGAGATTCCTGCAAGGTTGCAGTTCGCGGCCCGAGAAGCACTCTCCGGCCAACATGCCCAACTGCAGCAACAGCTCCCAAAGCGAAGGAGCCAGGACCCAAAGACCTAGCTGGCCTGAAGGGCCCCCAGGGGGCCCCCAAGCAGCCCCTCTCAATTTGGGTCTGGGGGCTTTCGTTGGGCATGGAACCTGGGAGATTCCTGCAAGGTTGCAGTTCGCGGCCCGAGAAGCACTCTCCGGCCAACATGCCCAACTGCAGCAACAGCTCCCAAACCGAAGGAGCCAGGACCCAAACACCTAGCTGGCCTAAAGGGGCCCCAGGGGGCCCCCAAGCAGCCCCTCTCCATTTGGGTCTGGGGGTTTTCGTTGGGCCGGGAACCTGGGAGCTACCTGCAATGTTGCAGTTCGCGGCCCGAGAAGCACTCTCCGGCCAACATGCCCAACTGCAGCAACAGCTCCCAAACCGAAGGAGCCAGGACCCAAAGACCTAGCTGGCCTGAAGGGCCCCCAGGGGGGCCCCAAGCAGCCCCTCTCCATTTGGGTCTGGGGGCTTTCGTTGGGCCGGGAACCTGGGAGGTACCTGCAAGGTTGCAGTTCGCAGCCCGAGAAGCACTCTCCGGCCAACATGCCCAACTGCAGCAACAGCTCCCAAAGCGAAGGAGCCAGGACCCAAAGACCTAGCTGGCCTGAAGGGCCCCCAGGGGGCCCCCAAGCAGCCCCTCTCAATTTGGGTCTGGGGGCTTTCGTTGGGCATGGATACCTGAGAGGTACCTGCAAGGTTACAGTTCGCAGCCCGAGAAGCACTCTCCGGCCAACATGCTCAACTGCAGCAACAGCTCCCAAACCGAAGGAGCCAGGACCCAAAGACCTAGCTGGCCTGAAGGGCCCCCAGGGGGCCCCCTAGCAGCCCCTCTCAATTTGGGTCTGGGGGCTTTCGTTGGGCATGGAACCTGGGAGATTCCTGCAAGGTTGCAGTTCGCGGCCCGAGAAGCACTCTCCGGCCAACATGCCCAACTGCAGCAACAGCTCCCAAACCGAAGGAGCCAGGACCCAAAGACCTAGCTGGCCTGAAGGGCCCCCAGGGGGCCCCCAAGCAGCCCCTCTCAATTTGGGTCTGGGGGCTTTCGTTGGGCATGGAACCTGGGAGATTCCTGCAAGGTTGCAGTTCGCGGCCCGTGAAGCACTCTCCGGCCAACATGCCCAACTGCAGCAACAGCTCCCAAAGCGAAGGAGCCAGGACCCAAAGACCTAGCTGGCCTGAAGGACCCCCAGGGGGCCCCCAAGCAGCCCCTCTCCATTTGGGTCTGGGGCCTTTCGTTGTGCATGGATACCTGAGATGTACCTGCAAGATTACAGTTCGCGGCCCGAGAAGCACTCTCCGGCCAACATGCTCAACTGCAGCAACAGCTCCCAAAGCGAAGGAGCCAGGACCCAAAGACCTAGCTGGCCTGAAGGGCCCCCAGGGGGCCACCAAGCAGCCCCTCTCCATTTGGGTCTGGGGGCTTTCGTTGGGCCGGGAACCTGGGAAGTGCCTGCAAGGTTGCAGTTCGCGGCCCGAGAAGCACTCTCCGGCCAACATGCCCAACTGCAGCAACAGCTCCCAAAGCGAAGGAGCCAGGACCCAAAGACCTAGCTGGCCTGAAGGGCCCCCAGGGGGCCCCCAAGCAGCCCCTCTCAATTTGGGTCTGGGGGCTTTCGTTGGGCCGGGAACCTGGGAGATTCCTACAAGGTTGCAGTTCGCGGCCCGAGAAGCACTCTCCGGCCAACATGCCCAACTGCAGCAACAGCTCCCAAAGCGAAGGAGCCAGGACCCAAAGACCTAGCTGGCCTGAAGGGCCCCCAGGGGGCCCCCAAGCAGCCCCTCTCCATTTGGGTCTAGGGGCTTTCGTTGGGCATGGATACCTGAGAGGTACCTGCAAGGTTACAGTTCGCGGCCCGAGAAGCACTCTCCGGCCAACATGCTCAACTGCAGCAACAGCTCCCAAACCGAAGGAGCCAGGACCCAAAGACCTAGCTGGCCTGAAGGGCCCCCAGGGGGCCCCCAAGCAGCCCCTCTCAATTTGGGTCTGGGGGCTTTCGTTGGGCATGGAACCTGGGAGATTCCTGCAAGGTTGCAGTTCGCGGCCCGAGAAGCACTCTCCGGCCAACATGCCCAACTGCAGCAACAGCTCCCAAAGCGAAGGAGCCAGGACCCAAAGACCTAGCTGGCCTGAAGGGCCCCCAGGGGGCCCCCAAGCAGCCCCTCTCAATTTGGGTCTGGGGGCTTTCGTTGGGCATGGAACCTGGGAGATTCCTGCAAGGTTGCAGTTCGCGGCCCGAGAAGCACTCTCCGGCCAACATGCCCAACTGCAGCAACAGCTCCCAAAGCGAAGGAGCCAGGACCCAAAGACCTAGCTGGCCTGAAGGGCCCCCAGGGGGCCCCCAAGCAGCCCCTCTCAATTTGGGTCTGGGGGCTTTCGTTGTGCATGGATACCTGAGATGTACCTGAAAGATTACAGTTCGCGGCCCGAGAAGCACTCTCCGGCCAACATGCTCAACTGTAGCAACAGCTCCCAAAGCGAAGGAGCCAGGACCCAAAGACCTAGCTGGCCTGAAGGGCCCCCAGGGGGCCCCCAAGCAGCCCCTCTCCATTTGGGTCTGGGGGCTTTCGTTGGGCCGGGAACCTGGGAAGTGCCTGCAAGGTTGCAGTTCGCGGCCCGAGAAGCACTCTCCGGCCAACATGCCCAACTGCAGCAACAGCTCCCAAAGCGAAGGAGCCAGGACCCAAAGACCTAGCTGGCCTGAAGGGCCCCCAGGGGGCCCCCAAGCAGCCCCTCTCAATTTGGGTCTGGGGGCTTTCGTTGGGCCGGGAACCTGGGAGGTACCTGCAAGGTTGCAGTTCGCGGCCCGAGAAGCACTCTCCGGCCAACATGCCCAACTGCAGCAACAGCTCCCAAAGCGAAGGAGCCAGGACCCAAAGACCTAGCTGGCCTGAAGGGCCCCCAGGGGGCCCCCAAGCAGCCCCTCTCCATTTGGGTCTGGGGGCTTTCGTTGGGCATGGATACCTGAGAGGTACCTGCAAGGTTACAGTTCGCGGCCCGAGAAGCACTCTCCGGCCAACATGCTCAACTGCAGCAACAGCTCCCAAACCGAAGGAGCCAGGACCCAAAGACCTAGCTGGCCTGAAGGGCCCCCAGGGGGCCCCCTAGCAGACCCTCTCAATTTGGGTCTGGGGGCTTTCGTTGGGCATGGAACCTGGGAGATTCCTGCAAGGTTGCAGTTCGCGGCCCGAGAAGCACTCTCCGGCCAACATGCCCAACTGCAGCAACAGCTCCCAAAGCGAAGGAGCCAGGACCCAAAGACCTAGCTGGCCTGAAGGGCCCCCAGGGGGGCCCCAAGCAGCCCCTCTCAATTTGGGTCTGGGGGCTTTCGTTGGGCATGGAACCTGGGAGATTCCTGCAAGGTTGCAGTTCGCGGCCCGAGAAGCACTCTCCGCCCAACATGCCCAACTGCAGCAACAGCTCCCAAAGCGAAGGAGCCAGGACCCAAAGACCTAGCTGGCCTGAAGTGCCCCCAGGGGGCCCCCAAGCAGCCCCTCTCCATTTGGGTCTGGGGGCTTTCGTTGGGCGGGGAACCTGGGAGATTCCTGCAAGGTTGCAGTTCGCGGCCCGAGAAGCACTCTCCGGCCAACATGCCCAACTGCAGCAACAGCTCCCAAAGCGAAGGAGCCAGGACCCAAAGACCTAGCTGGCCTAAAGGGGCCCCAGGGGGCCCCCAAGCAGCCCCTCTCCATTTGGGTCTGGGGGTTTTCGTTGGGCCGGGAACCTGGGAGCTACCTGCAATGTTGGAGTTCGCGGCCAGAGAAGCACTCTCCGGCCAACATGCCCAACTGCAGCAACAGCTCCCAAACCGAAGGAGCCAGGACCCAAAGACCTAGCTGGCCTGAAGGGCCCCCAGGGGGCCCCCAAGGAGCTCATCTCCATTTGGGTCTGGGGGCTTTAGTTGGGCCGGGAACCTGGGAGGTACCTGCAAGGTTGCAGTTCGCGGCCGGAGAAGCACTCTCCGGCCATCATGCCCAACTGCAGCAACAGCTCCCAAACCGAAGGAGCCAGGACCCAAAGACCTAGCTGGCCTGAAGGGCCCCCAGGGGGCCCCCAAGCAGCCCCTCTCCATTTGGGTCTGGGGGCTTTCGTTGGGCCGGGAACCTGGGAGGTACCTGCAAGGTTGCAGTTCGCGGCCCGAGAAGCACTCTCCGGCCAACATGCCCAACTGCAGCAACAGCTCCCAAAGCGAAGGAGCCAGGACCCAAAGACCTAGCTGGCCTGAAGGGCCCCCAGGGGGGCCCCAAGCAGCCCCTCTCAATTTGGGTCTGGGGGCTTTCGTTGGGCATGGATACCTGAGAGGTACCTGCAAGGTTACAGTTCGCAGCCCGAGAAGCACTCTCAGGCCAACATGCTCAACTGCAGCAACAGCTCCCAAACCGAAGGAGCCAGGACCCAAAGACCTAGCTGGCCTGAAGGGCCCCCAGGGGGCCCCCTAGCAGACCCTCTCAATTTGGGTCTGGGGGCTTTCGTTGGGCATGGAACCTGGGAGATTCCTGCAAGGTTGCAGTTCGCGGCCCGAGAAGCACTCTCCGGCCAACATGCCCAACTGCAGCAACAGCTCCCAAACCGAAGGAGCCAGGACCCAAAGACCTAGCTGGCCTGAAGGGCCCCCAGGGGGCCCCCAAGCAGCCCCTCTCAATTTGGGTCTGGGGGCTTTCGTTGGGCATGGAACCTGGGAGATTCCTGCAAGGTTGCAGTTCGCGGCCCGAGAAGCACTCTCCGGCCAACATGCCCAACTGCAGCAACAGCTCCCAAAGCGAAGGAGCCAGGACCCAAAGACCTAGCTGGCCTGAAGGGCCCCCAGGGGGCCCCCAAGCAGCCCCTCTCCATTTGGGTCTGGGGGCTTTCGTTGTGCATGGATACCTGAGATGTACCTGCAAGATTACAGTTCGCGGCCCGAGAAGCACTCTCCGGCCAACATGCTCAACTGCAGCAACAGCTCCCAAAGCGAAGGAGCCAGGACCCAAAGACCTAGCTGGCCTGAAGGGCCCCCAGGGGGCCACCAAGCAGCCCCTCTCCATTTGGGTCTGGGGGCTTTCGTTAGGCAGGCATACCTGAGAGGTACCTGCAAGGTTGCAGTTCGCGGCCCGAGAAGCACTCTCCGGCCAACATGCCCAACTGCAGCAACAGCTCCCAAAGCGAAGGAGCCAGGACCCAAAGACCTAGCTGGCCTGAAGGGCCCCCAGGGGGCCCCCAAACAGCCCCTCTCCATTTGGGTCTGGGGGCTTTCTTTAGGCTGAGAACCTGGGAGATACCAGCAAGGTTGCAGTTCGCGGCCCGAGAAGCACTCTCCGGCCAACATGCCAAATATCCAGCAACAGCTCCCAAAGCGAAGGAGCCAGGACACAAAGACCTAGCTGGCCTGAAGGGCCCCCAGGGGCCCCCAAGCAGCCCCTCTCAATTTGGGTCTGGGGTCTTTCGTTGGGCCGGGAACCTGGGAGATTCCTGCGAGATTACAGTTCGCGGCCCGAGAAGCACTCTCCGGCCAACATGCCCAACTGCAGCAACAGCTCCCAAACCGAATGAGCCAGAACACAAAGACCTAGCTGGCCTGAAGGGCCCCCAGGGGGCCCCCAAGCAGCCCCTCTCAATTTGGGTCTGGGGGCTTTCGTTGGGCATGTATACCTGGGAGGTACCTGCAAGGTTACAGTTCGCTGCCCGAGAAGCACTCTCCGGCCAACATGCCCAACTGCAGCAACAGCTCCCAAAGCGAGGGAGCCAGGACCCAAAGACCTAGCTGGCCTGAAGTGCCCCCAGGTGGTCCCCAAGCAGCCCCTCTCCATTTGGGTCTGGGGGCTTTCGTTGGGCGGGGAACCTGGGAGATTCCTGCAAGGTTGCAGTTCGCGGCCCGAGAAGCACTCTCCGGCCAACATGCCCAATATCCAGCAACAGCTCCCAAAGCGAAGGAGCCAGGACCCAAAGACCTAGCTGGCCTAAAGGGGCCCCAGGGGGCCCCCAAGCAGCCCCTCTCCATTTGGGTCTGGGGGTTTTCGTTGGGCCGGGAACCTGGGAGCTACCTGCAATGTTGCAGTTCGCGGCCCGAGAAGCACTCTCCGGCCAACATGCCCAACTGCAGCAACAGCTCCCAAACCGAAGGAGCCAGGACCCAAAGACCTAGCTGGCCTGAAGGGCCCCCAGGGGGGCCCCAAGCAGCCCCTCTCCATTTGGGTCTGGGGGCTTTCGTTGGGCCGGGAACCTGGGAGGTACCTGCAAGGTTGCAGTTCGCGGCCCGAGAAGCACTCTCCGGCCAACATGCCCAACTGCAGCAACAGCTCCCAAAGCGAAGGAGCCAGGACCCAAAGACCTAGCTGGCCTGAAGGGCCCCCAGGGGGCCCCCAAGCAGCCCCTCTCCATTTGGGTCTGGGGGCTTTCGTTGGGCATGGATACCTGAGAGGTACCTGCAAGGTTACAGTTCGCAGCCCGAGAAGCACTCTCCGGCCAACATGCTCAACTGCAGCAACAGCTCCCAAACCGAAGGAGCCAGGACCCAAAGACCTAGCTGGCCTGAAGGGCCCCCAGGGGGCCCCCAAGCAGCCCCTCTCCATTTGGGTCTGGGGGCTTTCGTTGGGCATGGAACCTGGGAGATTCCTGCAAGGTTGCAGTTCGCGGCCGGAGAAGCACTCTCCGGCCAACATGCCCAACTGCAGCAACAGCTCCCAAACCGAAGGAGCCAGGACCCAAAGACCTAGGTGGCCTGAAGGGCCCCCTGGGGGCCCCCAAGCAGCCCCTCTCCATTTGGGTCTGGGGGCTTTCGTTGGGCATGGAACCTGGGAGATTCCTGCAAGGTTGCAGTTCGCGGCCCGAGAAGCACTCTCCGGCCAACATGCCCAACTGCAGCAACAGCTCCCAAACCAAAGGAGCCAGGACCCAAAGACCTAGCTGGCCTGAAGTGCCCCCAGGGGGCCCCCAAGCAGCCCCTCTCCATTTGGGTCTGGGGGCTTTCATTGTGCATGGATACCTGAGATGTACCTGCAAGATTACAGTTCGCGGCCCGAGAAGCACTCTCCGGCCAACATGCTCAACTGCAGCAACAGCTCCCAAAGCGAAGGAGCCAGGACCCAAAGACCTAGCTGGCCTGAAGGGCCCCCAGGGGGCCCCCAAGCAGCCCCTCTCAATTTGGGTCTGGGGGCTTTCGTTGGGCATGGATACCTGAGAGGTACCTGCAAGGTTACAGTTCGCGGCCCGAGAAGCACTCTCTGGCCAACATGCTCAACTGCAGCAACAGCTCCCAAACCGAAGGAGCCAGGACCCAAAGACCTAGCTGGCCTGAAGGGCCCCCAGGGGGCCCCCTAGCAGACCCTCTCAATTTGGGTCTGGGGGCTTTCGTTGGGCATGGAACCTGGGAGATTCCTGCAAGGTTGCAGTTCGCGGCCCGAGAAGCACTCTCCGGCCAACATGCCCAACTGCAGCAACAGCTCCCAAAGCGAAGGAGCCAGGACCCAAAGACCTAGCTGGCCTGAAGGGCCCCCAGGGGGCCCCCAAGCAGCCCCTCTCAATTTGGGTCTGGGGGCTTTCGTTGGGCATGGAACCTGGGAGATTCCTGCAAGGTTGCAGTTCGCGGCCCGAGAAGCACTCTCCGGCCAACATGCCCAACTGCAGCAACAGCTCCCAAACCGAAGGAGCCAGGACCCAAAGACCTAGCTGGCCTGAAGGGCCCCCAGGGGTCCCCCAAGCAGCCCCTCTCCATTTGGGTCTGGGGGCTTTCTTTAGGCTGAGAACCTGGGAGATACCAGCAAGGTTGCAGTTCGCGGCCCGAGAAGCACTCTCCGGCCAACATGCCAAATATCCAGCAACAGCTCCCAAAGCGAAGGAGCCAGGACACAAAGACCTAGCTGGCCTGAAGGGCCCCCAGGGGCCCCCAAGCAGCCCCTCTCCATTTGGGTCTGGGGGCTTTCGTTGGGCCGGGAACCTGGGAGATTCCTGCGAGATTACAGTTCGCGGCCCGAGAAGCACTCTCCGGCCAACATGCCCAACTGCAGCAACAGCTCCCAAAGCGAAGGAGCCAGGACCCAAAGACCTAGCTGGCCTGAAGTGCCCCCAGGTGGTCCCCAAGCAGCCCCTCTCCATTTGGGTCTGGGGGCTTTCGTTGGGCGGGGAACCTGGGAGATTCCTGCAAGGTTGCAGTTCGCGGCCCGAGAAGCACTCTCCGGCCAACATGCCCAACTGCAGCAACAGCTCCCAAAGCGAAGGAGCCAGGACCCAAAGACCTAGCTGGCCTAAAGGGGCCCCAGGGGGCCCCCAAGCAGCCCCTCTCCATTTGGGTCTGGGGGCTTTCGTTGGGCCGGGAACCTGGGAGCTACCTGCAATGTTGCAGTTCGCGGCCCGAGAAGCACTCTCCGGCCAACATGCCCAACTGCAGCAACAGCTCCCAAACCGAAGGAGCCAGGACCCAAAGACCTAGCTGGCCTGAAGGGCCCCCAGGGGGGCCCCAAGCAGCCCCTCTCCATTTGGGTCTGGGGGCTTTCGTTGGGCCGGGAACCTGGGAGGTACCTGCAAGGTTGCAGTTCGCGGCCCGAGAAGCACTCTCCGGCCAACATGCCCAACTGCAGCAACAGCTCCCAAAGCGAAGGAGCCAGGACCCAAAGACCTAGCTGGCCTGAAGGGCCCCCAGGGGGCCCCCAAGCAGCCCCTCTCAATTTGGGTCTGGGGGCTTTCGTTGGGCATGGATACCTGAGAGGTACCTGCAAGGTTACAGTTCGCAGCCCGAGAAGCACTCTCCGGCCAACATACTCAACTGCAGCAACAGCTCCCAAACGGAAGGAGCCAGGACCCAAAGACCTAGCTGGCCTGAAGGGCCCCCAGGGGGCCCCCTAGCAGCCCCTCTCAATTTGGGTCTGGGGGCTTTCGTTGGGCATGGAACCTGGGAGATTCCTGCAAGGTTGCAGTTCGCGGCCCGAGAAGCACTCTCCGGCCAACATGCCCAACTGCAGCAACAGCTCCCAAACCGAAGGAGCCAGGACCCAAAGACCTAGCTGGCCTGAAGGGCCCCCAGGGGGCCCCCAAGCAGCCCCTCTCAATTTGGGTCTGGGGGCTTTCGTTGGGCATGGAACCTGGGAGATTCCTGCAAGGTTGCAGTTCGCGGCCCGTGAAGCACTCTCCGGCCAACATGCCCAACTGCAGCAACAGCTCCCAAAGCGAAGGAGCCAGGACCCAAAGACCTAGCTGGCCTGAAGGACCCCCAGGGGGCCCCCAAGCAGCCCCTCTCCATTTGGGTCTGGGGGCTTTCGTTGTGCATGGATACCTGAGATGTACCTGCAAGATTACAGTTCGCGGCCCGAGAAGCACTCTCCGGCCAACATGCTCAACTGCAGCAACAGCTCCCAAACCGAAGGAGCCAGGACCCAAAGACCTAGCTGGCCTGAAGGGCCCCCAGGGGGCCCCCAAGCAGCCCCTCTCCATTTGGGTCTGGGGGCTTTCGTTGGGCCGGGAACCTGGGAAGTGCCTGCAAGGTTGCAGTTCGCGGCCCGAGAAGCACTCTCTGGCCAACATGCCCAACTGCAGCAACAGCTCCCAAAGCGAAGGAGCCAGGACCCAAAGACCTAGCTGGCCTGAAGGGCCCCCAGGGGGCCCCCAAGCAGCCCCTCTCAATTTGGGTCTGGGGGCTTTCGTTGGGCCGGGAACCTGGGAGGTACCTGCAAGGTTGCAGTTCGCGGCCCGAGAAGCACTCTCCGGCCAACATGCCCAACTGCAGCAACAGCTCCCAAAGCGAAGGAGCCAGGACCCAAAGACCTAGCTGGCCTGAAGGGCCCCCAGGGGGCCCCCAAGCAGCCCCTCTCCATTTGGGTCTGGGGGCTTTCGTTGGGCATGGATACCTGAGAGGTACCTGCAAGGTTACAGTTCGCGGCCCGAGAAGCACTCTCCGGCCAACATGCTCAACTGCAGCAACAGCTCCCAAACCGAAGGAGCCAGGACCCAAAGACCTAGCTGGCCTGAAGGGCCCCCAGGGGGCCCCCTAGCAGACCCTCTCAATTTGGGTCTGGGGGCTTTCGTTGGGCATGGAACCTGGGAGATTCCTGCAAGGTTGCAGTTCGCGGCCCGAGAAGCACTCTCCGGCCAACATGCCCAACTGCAGCAACAGCTCCCAAAGCGAAGGAGCCAGGACCCAAAGACCTAGCTGGCCTGAAGGGCCCCCAGGGGGCCCCCAAGCAGCCCCTCTCCATTTGGGTCTGGGGGCTTTCGTTGGGCCGGGAACCTGGGAGGTACCTGCAAGGTTGCAGTTCGCGGCCCGAGAAGCACTCTCCGGCCAACATGCCCAACTGCAGCAACAGCTCCCAAAGCGAAGGAGCCAGGACCCAAAGACCTAGCTGGCCTGAAGGGCCCCCAGGGGGCCCCCAAGCAGCCCCTCTCCATTTGGGTCTGGGGGCTTTCGTTGGGCCGGGAACCTGGGAGAATCCTGCAAGGTTGCAGTTCGCGGCCCGAGAAGCACTCTCCGGCCAACATGCCCAACTGCAGCAACAGCTCCCAAAGCGAAGGAGCCAGGACCCAAAGACCTAGCTGGCCTGAAGGGCCCCCAGGGGGCCCCCAAGCAGCCCCTCTCAATTTGGGTCTGGGGGCTTTCGTTGGGCATGGAACCTGGGAGATTCCTGCAAGGTTGCAGTTCGCGGCCCGAGAAGCACTCTCCGGCCAACATGCCCAACTGCAGCAACAGCTCCCAAACCGAAGGAGCCAGGACCCAAAGACCTAGCTGGCCTGAAGGGCCCCCAGGGGTCCCCCAAGCAGCCCCTCTCCATTTGGGTCTGGGGGCTTTCTTTAGGCTGAGAACCTGGGAGATACCAGCAAGGTTGCAGTTCGCGGCCCGAGAAGCACTCTCCGGCCAACATGCCAAATATCCAGCAACAGCTCCCAAAGCGAAGGAGCCAGGACACAAAGACCTAGCTGGCCTGAAGGGCCCCCAGGGGCCCCCAAGCAGCCCCTCTCAATTTGGGTCTGGGGGCTTTCGTTGGGCCGGGAACCTGGGAGATTCCTGCGAGATTACAGTTCGCGGCCCGAGAAGCACTCTCCGGCCAACATGCCCAACTGCAGCAACAGCTCCCAAAGCGAAGGAGCCAGGACCCAAAGACCTAGCTGGCCTGAAGTGCCCCCAGGTGGTCCCCAAGCAGCCCCTCTCCATTTGGGTCTGGGGGCTTTCGTTGGGCGGGGAACCTGGGAGATTCCTGCAAGGTTGCAGTTCGCGGCCCGAGAAGCACTCTCCGGCCAACATGCCCAACTGCAGCAACAGCTCCCAAAGCGAAGGAGCCAGGACCCAAAGACCTAGCTGGCCTAAAGGGGCCCCAGGGGGCCCCCAAGCAGCCCCTCTCCATTTGGGTCTGGGGGCTTTCGTTGGGCCGGGAACCTGGGAGCTACCTGCAATGTTGCAGTTCGCGGCCCGAGAAGCACTCTCCGGCCAACATGCCCAACTGCAGCAACAGCTCCCAAACCGAAGGAGCCAGGACCCAAAGACCTAGCTGGCCTGAAGGGCCCCCAGGGGGGCCCCAAGCAGCCCCTCTCCATTTGGGTCTGGGGGCTTTCGTTGGGCCGGGAACCTGGGAGGTACCTGCAAGGTTGCAGTTCGCGGCCCGAGAAGCACTCTCCGGCCAACATGCCCAACTGCAGCAACAGCTCCCAAAGCGAAGGAGCCAGGACCCAAAGACCTAGCTGGCCTGAAGGGCCCCCAGGGGGCCCCCAAGCAGCCCCTCTCAATTTGGGTCTGGGGGCTTTCGTTGGGCATGGATACCTGAGAGGTACCTGCAAGGTTACAGTTCGCAGCCCGAGAAGCACTCTCCGGCCAACATGCTCAACTGCAGCAACAGCTCCCAAACGGAAGGAGCCAGGACCCAAAGACCTAGCTGGCCTGAAGGGCCCCCAGGGGGCCCCCTAGCAGCCCCTCTCAATTTGGGTCTGGGGGCTTTCGTTGGGCATGGAACCTGGGAGATTCCTGCAAGGTTGCAGTTCGCGGCCCGAGAAGCACTCTCCGGCCAACATGCCCAACTGCAGCAACAGCTCCCAAACCGAAGGAGCCAGGACCCAAAGACCTAGCTGGCCTGAAGGGGCCCCAGGGGGCCCCCAAGCAGCCCCTCTCAATTTGGGTCTGGGGGCTTTCGTTGGGCATGGAACCTGGGAGATTCCTGCAAGGTTGCAGTTCGCGGCCCGTGAAGCACTCTCCGGCCAACATGCCCAACTGCAGCAACAGCTCCCAAAGCGAAGGAGCCAGGACCCAAAGACCTAGCTGGCCTGAAGGACCCCCAGGGGGCCCCCAAGCAGCCCCTCTCCATTTGGGTCTGGGGGCTTTCGTTGTGCATGGATACCTGAGATGTACCTGCAAGATTACAGTTCGCGGCCCGAGAAGCACTCTCCGGCCAACATGCTCAACTGCAGCAACAGCTCCCAAACCGAAGGAGCCAGGACCCAAAGACCTAGCTGGCCTGAAGGGCCCCCAGGGGGCCCCCAAGCAGCCCCTCTCCATTTGGGTCTGGGGGCTTTCGTTGGGCCGGGAACCTGGGAAGTGCCTGCAAGGTTGCAGTTCGCAGCCCGAGAAGCACTCTCTGGCCAACATGCCCAACTGCAGCAACAGCTCCCAAAGCGAAGGAGCCAGGACCCAAAGACCTAGCTGGCCTGAAGGGCCCCCAGGGGGCCCCCAAGCAGCCCCTCTCAATTTGGGTCTGGGGGCTTTCGTTGGGCCGGGAACCTGGGAGGTACCTGCAAGGTTGCAGTTCGCGGCCCGAGAAGCACTCTCCGGCCAACATGCCCAACTGCAGCAACAGCTCCCAAAGCGAAGGAGCCAGGACCCAAAGACCTAGCTGGCCTGAAGGGCCCCCAGGGGGCCCCCAAGCAGCCCCTCTCCATTTGGGTCTGGGGGCTTTCGTTGGGCATGGATACCTGAGAGGTACCTGCAAGGTTACAGTTCGCGGCCCGAGAAGCACTCTCCGGCCAACATGCTCAACTGCAGCAACAGCTCCCAAACCGAAGGAGCCAGGACCCAAAGACCTAGCTGGCCTGAAGGGCCCCCAGGGGGCCCCCTAGCAGCCCCTCTCAATTTGGGTCTGGGGGCTTTCGTTGGGCCGAGAACCTGGGAGATTCCTGCAAGGTTGCAGTTCGCGGCCCGAGAAGCACTCTCCGGCCAACATGCCCAACTGCAGCAACAGCTCCCAAAGCGAAGGAGCCAGGACCCAAAGACCTAGCTGGCCTGAAGGGCCCCCAGGGGGCCCCCAAGCAGCCCCTCTCCATTTGGGTCTGGGGGCTTTCGTTGGGCCGGGAACCTGGGAGGTACCTGCAAGGTTGCAGTTCGCGGCCCGAGAAGCACTCTCCGGCCAACATGCCCAACTGCAGCAACAGCTCCCAAAGCGAAGGAGCCAGGACCCAAAGACCTAGCTGGCCTGAAGGGCCCCCAGGGGGCCCCCAAGCAGCCCCTCTCCATTTGGGTCTGGGGGCTTTCGTTGGGCCGGGAACCTGGGAGAATCCTGCAAGGTTGCAGTTCGCGGCCCGAGAAGCACTCTCCGGCCAACATGCCCAACTGCAGCAACAGCTCCCAAAGCGAAGGAGCCAGGACCCAAAGACCTAGCTGGCCTGAAGGGCCCCCAGGGGGCCCCCAAGCAGCCCCTCTCCATTTGGGTCTGGGGGCTTTCGTTGGGCCGGGAACCTGGGAGGTACCTGCAAGGTTGCAGTTCGCGGCCCGAGAAGCACTCTCCGGCCAACATGCCCAACTGCAGCAACAGCTCCCAAAGCGAAGGAGCCAGGACCCAAAGACCTAGCTGGCCTGAAGGGCCCCCAGGGGGCCCCCAAGCAGCCCCTCTCCATTTGGGTCTGGGGGCTTTCGTTGGGCATGGATACCTGAGAGGTACCTGCAAGGTTACAGTTCGCGGCCCGAGAAGCACTCTCCGGCCAACATGCTCAACTGCAGCAACAGCTCCCAAACCGAAGGAGCCAGGACCCAAAGACCTAGCTGGCCTGAAGGGCCCCCAGGGGGCCCCCAAGCAGCCCCTCTCAATTTGGGTCTGGGGGCTTTCGTTGGGCATGGAACTGGGAGATTCCTGCAAGGTTGCAGTTCGCGGCCCGAGAAGCACTCTCCGGCCAACATGCCCAACTGCAGCAACAGCTCCCAAACCGAAGGAGCCAGGACCCAAAGACCTAGCTGGCCTGAAGGGCCCCCAGGGGGCCCCCAAGCAGCCCCTCTCCATTTGGGTCTGGGGGCTTTCATTGTGCATGGATACCTGAGATGTACCTGCAAGATTACAGTTCGCGGCCCGAGAAGCACTCTCCGGCCAACATGCTCAACTGCAGCAACAGCTCCCAAAGCGAAGGAGCCAGGACCCAAAGACCTAGCTGGCCTGAAGGGCCCCCAGGGGGCCCCCAAGCAGCCCCTCTCAATTTGGGTCTGGGGGCTTTCGTTGGGCATGGATACCTGAGAGGTACCTGCAAGGTTACAGTTCGCGGCCCGAGAAGCACTCTCTGGCCAACATGCTCAACTGCAGCAACAGCTCCCAAACCGAAGGAGCCAGGACCCAAAGACCTAGCTGGCCTGAAGGGCCCCCAGGGGGCCCCCTAGCAGACCCTCTCAATTTGGGTCTGGGGGCTTTCGTTGGCCATGGAACCTGGGAGGTACCTGCAAGGTTGCAGTTCGCGGCCCGAGAAGCACTCTCCGGCCAACATGCCCAACTGCAGCAACAGCTCCCAAAGCGAAGGAGCCAGGACCCAAAGACCTAGCTGGCCTGAAGGGCCCCCAGGGGGCCCCCAAGCAGCCCCTCTCAATTTGGGTCTGGGGGCTTTCGTTGGGCATGGAACCTGGGAGATTCCTGCAAGGTTGCAGTTCGCGGCCCGAGAAGCACTCTCCGGCCAACATGCCCAACTGCAGCAACAGCTCCCAAACCGAAGGAGCCAGGACCCAAAGACCTAGCTGGCCTGAAGGGCCCCCAGGGGTCCCCCAAGCAGCCCCTCTCCATTTGGGTCTGGGGGCTTTCTTTAGGCTGAGAACCTGGGAGATACCAGCAAGGTTGCAGTTCGCGGCCCGAGAAGCACTCTCCGGCCAACATGCCAAATATCCAGCAACAGCTCCCAAAGCGAAGGAGCCAGGACACAAAGACCTAGCTGGCCTGAAGGGCCCCCAGGGGCCCCCAAGCAGCCCCTCTCAATTTGGGTCTGGGGGCTTTCGTTGGGCCGGGAACCTGGGAGATTCCTGCGAGATTACAGTTCGCGGCCCGAGAAGCACTCTACGGCCAACATGCCCAACTGCAGCAACAGCTCCCAAAGCGAAGGAGCCAGGACCCAAAGACCTAGCTGGCCTGAAGGGCCCCCAGGTGGTCCCCAAGCAGCCCCTCTCCATTTGGGTCTGGGGGCTTTCGTTGGGCGGGGAACCTGGGAGATTCCTGCAAGGTTGCAGTTCGCGGCCCGAGAAGCACTCTCCGGCCAACATGCCCAACTGCAGCAACAGCTCCCAAAGCGAAGGAGCCAGGACCCAAAGACCTAGCTGGCCTAAAGGGGCCCCAGGGGGCCCCCAAGCAGCCCCTCTCCATTTGGGTCTGGGGGCTTTCGTTGGGCCGGGAACCTGGGAGCTACCTGCAATGTTGCAGTTCGCGGCCCAGGAAGCACTCTCCGGCCAACATGCCCAACTGCAGCAACAGCTCCCAAACCGAAGGAGCCAGGACCCAAAGACCTAGCTGGCCTGAAGGGCCCCCAGGGGGGCCCCAAGCAGCCCCTCTCCATTTGGGTCTGGGGGCTTTCGTTGGGCCGGGAACCTGGGAGGTACCTGCAAGGTTGCAGTTCGCGGCCCGAGAAGCACTCTCCGGCCAACATGCCCAACTGCAGCAACAGCTCCCAAAGCGAAGGAGCCAGGACCCAAAGACCTAGCTGGCCTGAAGGGCCCCCAGGGGGCCCCCAAGCAGCCCCTCTCAATTTGGGTCTGGGGGATTTCGTTGGGCATGGATACCTGAGAGGTACCTGCAAGGTTACAGTTCGCAGCCCGAGAAGCACTCTCCGGCCAACATGCCCAACTGCAGCAACAGCTCCCAAACCGAAGGAGCCAGGACCCAAAGACCTAGCTGGCCTGAAGGGCCCCCAGGGGGCCCCCTAGCAGCCCCTCTCAATTTGGGTCTGGGGGCTTTCGTTGGGCATGGAACCTGGGAGATTCCTGCAAGGTTGCAGTTCGCGGCCCGAGAAGCACTCTCCGGCCAACATGCCCAACTGCAGCAACAGCTCCCAAACCGAAGGAGCCAGGACCCAAAGACCTAGCTGGCCTGAAGGGCCCCCAGGGGGCCCCCAAGCAGCCCCTCTCAATTTGGGTCTGGGGGCTTTCGTTGGGCATGGAACCTGGGAGATTCCTGCAAGGTTGCAGTTCGCGGCCCGTGAAGCACTCTCCGGCCAACATGCCCAACTGCAGCAACAGCTCCCAAAGCGAAGGAGCCAGGACCCAAAGACCTAGCTGGCCTGAAGGACCCCCAGGGGGCCCCCAAGCAGCCCCTCTCCATTTGGGTCTGGGGGCTTTCGTTGTGCATGGATACCTGAGATGTACCTGCAAGATTACAGTTCGCGGCCCGAGAAGCACTCTCCGGCCAACATGCTCAACTGCAGCAACAGCTCCCAAACCGAAGGAGCCAGGACCCAAAGACCTAGCTGGCCTGAAGGGCCCCCAGGGGGCCCCCAAGCAGCCCCTCTCCATTTGGGTCTGGGGGCTTTCGTTGGGCCGGGAACCTGGGAAGTGCCTGCAAGGTTGCAGTTCGCGGCCCGAGAAGCACTCTCTGGCCAACATGCCCAACTGCAGCAACAGCTCCCAAAGCGAAGGAGCCAGGACCCAAAGACCTAGCTGGCCTGAAGGGCCCCCAGGGGGCCCCCAAGCAGCCCCTCTCAATTTGGGTCTGGGGGCCTTCGTTGGGCCGGGAACCTGGGAGAATCCTGCAAGGTTGCAGTTCGCGGCCCGAGAAGCACTCTCCGGCCAACATGCCCAACTGCAGCAACAGCTCCCAAAGCGAAGGAGCCAGGACCCAAAGACCTAGCTGGCCTGAAGGGCCCCCAGGGGGCCCCCAAGCAGCCCCTCTCCATTTGGGTCTGGGGGCTTTCGTTGGGCCGGGAACCTGGGAGAATCCTCCAAGGTTGCAGTTCGCGGCCCGAGAAGCACTCTCCGGCCAACATGCCCAACTGCAGCAACAGCTCCCAAACCGAAGGAGCCAGGACCCAAAGACCTAGCTGGCCTGAAGGGCCCCCAGGGGCCCCCCGCAGCCCCTCTCAATTTGGGTCTGGGGGCTTTTGTTGGGCCGGGAACCTGGGAGATTCCTGCGAGGTTGCAGTTCGCGGCCCGAGAAGCACTCTCCGGCCAACATGCCCAACTGCAGCAACAGCTCCCAAAGCGAAGGAGCAAGGACACAAAGATCTAGCTGGCCTGAAGGGCCCCCAGGGGTCCCACAAGCAGCCCCTCTCCATTTGGGTCTGGGGGCTTTCGTTGGGCATGGATACCTGAGATGTACCTGCAAGATTACAGTTCGCGGCCCGAGAAGCACTCTCCGGCCAACATGCTCAACTGCAGCAACAGCTCCCAAACCGAAGGAGCCAGGACCCAAAGAGCTAGCTGGCCTGAAGGGCCCCCAGGGGGCCCCCAAGCAGCCCCTCTCCATTTGGGTCTGGGGGCTTTCGTTGGGCCGGGAACCTGGGAGATTCCTGCAAGGTTGCAGTTCGCGGCCCGAGAAGCACTCTCCGGCCAACATGCCCAACTGCAGCAACAGCTCCCAAAGCGAAGGAGCCAGGACCCAAAGACCTAGCTGGCCTGAAGTGCCCCCAGGGGGCCCCCAAGCAGCCCCTCTCCATTTGGGTCTGGGGGCTTTCGTTGGGCATGGATACCTGAGATGTACCTGCAAGATCACAGTTCGCGGCCCGAGAAGCACTCTCCGGCCAACATGCTCAACTGCAGCAACAGCTCCCAAACCGAAGGAGCCAGGACCCAAAGACCTAGGTGGCCTGAAGGGCCCCCAGGGGGCCCCCAAGCAGCCCCTCTCCATTTGGGTCTGGGGGCTTTCGTTGGGCGGGGAACCTGGGAGGTACCTGCAAGGTTGCAGTTCGCGGCCCGAGAAGCACTCTCCGGCCAACATGCCCAACTGCAGAAACAGCTCCCAAACCGAAGGAGCCAGGACCCAAAGACCTAGCTGGCCTGAAGTGCCCCCAGGGGGCCCCCAAGCAGCCCCTCTCCATTTGGGTCTGGGGGCTTTTGTTGGGCCGGGAACCTGGGAGATTCCTGCAAGGTTGCAGTTCGAGGCCCGAGAAGCACTCTCCGGCCAACATGCCCAACTGCAGCAACAGCTCCCAAACCGAATGAGCCAGGACCCAAAGACCTAGCTGGCCTGAAGGGCCCCCAGGGGGGCCCCAAGCAGCCCCTCTCCATTTGGGTCTGGGGGCCTTCGTTGGGCCGGGAACCTAGGAGAATCCTGCAAGGTTGCAGTTCGCGGCCCGAGAAGCACTCTCCGGCCAACATGCCCAACTGCAGCAACAGCTCCCAAAGCGAAGGAGCCAGGACCCAAAGACCTAGCTGGCCTGAAGGGCCCCCAGGGGGCCCCCAAGCAGCCCCTCTCCATTTGGGTCTGGGGGCTTTCGTTGGGCCGGGAACCTGGGAGAATCCTCCAAGGTTGCAGTTCGCGGCCCGAGAAGCACTCTCCGGCCAACATGCCCAATATCCAGCAACAGCTCCCAAAGCGAAGGAGCCAGGACCCAAAGATCTAGCTGGCCTGAAGGGCCCCCAGGGGGCCCCCAAGCAGCCCCTCTCAATTTGGGTCTGGGGGCTTTCGTTGGGCCGGGAACCTGGGAGATTCCTGCAAGGTTGCAGTTCGCGGCCCGAGAAGCACTCTCCGGCCACCATGCCCAACTGCAGCAACAGCTCCCAAAGCGAAGGAGCCAGGACCCAAAGATCTAGCTGGCCTGAAGGGCCCCCAGGGGTCCCCCAAGCAGCCCCTCTCCATTTGGGTCTGGGGGCTTTCGTTGGGCATGGATACCTGAGATGTACCTGCAAGATTACAGTTCGCGGCCCGAGAAGCACTCTCCGGCCAACATGCTCAACTGCAGCAACAGCTCCCAAACCGAAGGAGCCAGGACCCAAAGACCTAGCTGGCCTGAAGGGCCCCCAGGGGGCCCCCAAGCAGCCCCTCTCCATTTGGGTCTGGGGGCTTTCGTTGGGCCGGGAACCTGGGAGATTCCTGCAAGGTTGCAGTTCGCGGCCCGAGAAGCACTCTCCGGCCAACATGCCCAACTGCAGCAACAGCTCCCAAAGCGAAGGAGCCAGGACCCAAAGACCTAGCTGGCCTGAAGTGCCCCCAGGGGGCCCCCAAGCAGCCCCTCTCCATTTGGGTCTGGGGGCTTTCGTTGGGCATGGATACCTGAGATGTACCTGCAAGATCACAGTTCGCGGCCCGAGAAGCACTCTCCGGCCAACATGCTCAACTGCAGCAACAGCTCCCAAACCGAAGGAGCCAGGACCCAAAGACCTAGCTGGCCTGAAGGGCCCCCAGGGGGCCCCCAAGCAGCCCCTCTCCATTTGGGTCTGGGGGCTTTCGTTGGGCCGGGAACCTGGGAGGTACCTGCAAGGTTGCAGTTCGCGGCCCGAGAAGCACTCTCCGGCCAACATGCCCAACTGCAGCAACAGCTCCCAAAGCGAAGGAGCCAGGACCCAAAGACCTAGCTGGCCTGAAGGGCCCCCAGGGGGCCCCCAAGCAGCCCCTCTCCATTTGGGTCTGGGGGCTTTTGTTGGGCCGGGAACCTGGGAGATTCCTGCAAGGTTACAGTTCGCGGCCCGAGAAGCACTCTCCGGCCAACATGCCCAACTGCAGCAACAGCTCCCAAACCGAAGGAGCCAGGACCCAAAGACCTAGCTGGTCTGAAGGGCCCCCAGGGGGCCCCCAAGCAGCCCCTCTCAATTTGGGTCTGGGGGCTTTCGTTGGGCCGGGAACCTGGGAGATTCCTGCAAGGTTGCAGTTCGCGGCCCAAAAAGCACTCTCCGGCCAACATGCCCAACTGCAGCAACAGCTCCCAAACCGAAGGAGCCAGGACCCAAAGACCTAGCTGGCCTGCAGGGCCCCCAGGGGGGCCCCAAGCAGCCCCTCTCCATTTGGGTCTGGGGGCTTTCGTTGGGCATGGATACCTGAGATGTACCTGCAAGATCACAGTTCGCGGCCCGAGAAGCACTCTCCGGCCAACATGCTCAACTGCAGCAACAGCTCCCAAAGCGAAGGAGCCAGGACCCAAAGACCTAGCTGGCCTGAAGGGCCCCCTGGGGGCCCCCAAGCAGCCCCTCTCCATTTGGGTCTGGGGGCTTTCGTTGGGCGGGGAACCTGGGAGGTACCTGCAAGGTTGCAGTTCGCGGCCCGAGAAGCACTCTCCGGCCAACATGCCCAACTGCAGCAACAGCTCCCAAAGCGAAGGAGCCAGGACCCAAAGACCTAGCTGGCCTGAAGGGCCCCCAGGGGGCCCCCAAGCAGCCCCTCTCCATTTGGGTCTGGGGGCTTTCGTTGGGGCGGGAACCTGGGAGATTCCTGCAAGGTTGCAGTTCGCGGCCCGAGAAGCACTCTCCGGCCAACATGCCCAACTGCAGCAACAGCTCCCAAACCGAATGAGCCAGGACCCAAAGACCTAGCTGGCCTGAAGGGCCCCCAGGGGGCCCCCAAGCAGCCCCTCTCCATTTGGGTCTGGGGGCTTTCGTTGGGCCGGCAACCTGGGAGAATCCTCCAAGGTTGCAGTTCGCGGCCCGAGAAGCACTCTCCGGCCAACATGCCCAACTGCAGCAACAGCTCCCAAAGCGAAGGAGCCAGGACCCAAAAATCTAGCTGGCCTGAAGGGCCCCCAGGGGTCCCCCAAGCAGCCCCTCTCCATTTGGGTCTGGGGGCTTTCGTTGGGCATGGATACCTGAGATGTACCTGCAAGTTTACAGTTCGCGGCCCGAGAAGCACTCTCCGGCCAACATGCTCAACTGCAGCAACAGCTCCCAAACCGAAGGAGCCAGGACCCAAAGACCTAGGTGGCCTGAAGGGCCCCCAGGGGGCCCCCAAGCAGCCCCTCTCCATTTGGGTCTGGGGGCTTTCGTTGGGCCGGGAACCTGGGAGATTCCTGCAAGGTTGCAGTTCGCGGCCCGAGAAGCACTCTCCGGCCAACATGCCCAACGTCAGCAACAGCTCCCAAAGCGAAGGAGCCAGGACCCAAAGACCTAGCTGGCCTGAAGTGCCCCCAGGGGGCCCCCAAGCAGCCCCTCTCCATTTGGGTCTGGGGGCTTTCGTTGGGCATGGATACCTGAGATGTACCTGCAAGATTACAGTTCGCGGCCCGAGAAGCACTCTCCGGCCAACATGCTCAACTGCAGCAACAGCTCCCAAACCGAAGGAGCCAGGACCCAAAGACCTAGGTGGCCTGAAGGGCCCCCAGGGGGCCCCCAAGCAGCCCCTCTCCATTTGGGTCTGGGGGCTTTCGTTGGGCCGGGAACCTGGGAGGTACCTGCAAGGTTGCAGTTCGCGGCCCGAGAAGCACTCTCCGGCCAACATGCCCAACTGCAGCAACAGCTCCCAAAGCGAAGGAGCCAGGACCCAAAGACCTAGCTGGCCTGAAGGGCCCCCAGGGGGCCCCCAAGCAGCCCCTCTCCATTTGGGTCTGGGGGCTTTTGTTGGGCCGGGAACCTGGGAGATTCCTGCAAGGTTACAGTTCGCGGCCCGAGAAGCACTCTCCGGCCAACATGCCCAACGTCAGCAACAGCTCCCAAAGCGAAGGAGCCAGGACCCAAAGACCTAGCTGGCCTGAAGGGCCCCCAGGGGGCCCCCAAGCAGCCCCTCTCAATTTGGGTCTGGGGGCTTTCGTTGGGCCGGGAACCTGGGAGATTCCTGCAAGGTTGCAGTTCGCGGCCCAAAAAGCACTCTCCGGCCAACATGCCCAACTGCAGCAACAGCTCCCAAACCGAAGGAGCCAGGACCCAAAGACCTAGCTGGCCTGAAGGGCCCCCAGGGGGCCCCCAAGCAGCCCCTCTCCATTTGGGTCTGGGGGCTTTCGTTGGGCCGGGAACCTGGGAGATTCCTGCAAGGTTGCAGTTCGCGGCCCGAGAAGCACTCTCCGGCCAACATGCCCAACTGCAGCAACAGCTCCCAAACCGAAGGAGCCAGGACCCAAAGACCTAGCTGGCCTGAAGTGCCCCCAGGGGGCCCCCAAGCAGCCCCTCTCCATTTGGGTCTGGGGGCTTTCGTTGGGCATGGATACCTGAGATGTACCTGCAAGATCACAGTTCGCGGCCCGAGAAGCACTCTCCGGCCAACATGCTCAACTGCAGCAACAGCTCCCAAACCGAAGGAGCCAGGACCCAAAGACCTAGGTGGCCTGAAGGGCCCCCAGGGGGCCCCCAAGCAGCCCCTCTCCATTTGGGTCTGGGGGCTTTCGTTGGGCGGGGAACCTGGGAGGTACCTGCAAGGTTGCAGTTCGAGGCCCGAGAAGCACTCTCCGGCCAACATGCCCAACTGCAGCAACAGCTCCCAAAGCGAATGAGCCAGGACACAAAGACCAAGCTGGCCTGAAGGACCCCCAGGGGGCCCCCAAGTAGCCCCTCTCAATTTGGGTCTGGGGGCTTTCGTTGGGCATGTATACCTGAGAGGTACCTGCAATGTTACAGTTCGCGGCCCGAGAAGCACTCTCCGGCCAACATGCCCAACTGCAGCAACAGTTCCCAAAGCGAAGGAGCCAGGACCCAAAGACCTAGCTGGCCTGAAGTGCCCCCAGGGGGTCCCCAAGCAGCCCCTCTCCATTTGGGTCTGGGGGCTTTCGTTGGGCGGGGAACATGGGAGATTCATGCAAGGTTGCAGTTCGCGGCCCGAGAAGCACTCTCCGGCCAACATGCCCAACTGCAGCAACAGCTCCCAAAGCGAAGGAGCCAGGACCCAAAGACCTAGCTGGCCTGAAGGGCCCCCAGGGGGCCCCCAAGCAGCCCCTCTCAATTTGGGTCTGGGGGCTTTCGTTGGGCATGGAACCTGGGAGGTACCTGCAAGGTTGCAGTTCGCGGCCCGAGAAGCACTCTCCGGCCAACATACCCAACTGCAGCAACAGCTCCCAAAGCGAAGGAGCCAGGACCCAAAGACCTAGCTGGCCTGAAGGGCCCCCAGGGGGGCCCCAAGCAGCCCCTCTCCATTTGGGTCTGGGGGCTTTCGTTGGTCCGGGAACCTGGGAGATTCCTGCAAGGTTGCAGTTCGCGGCCCGAGAAGCACTCTCCGGCCAACATGCTCAACTGCAGCAACAGCTCCCAAACCGAAGGAGCCAGGACCCAAAGACCTAGCTGGCCTGAAGGGCCCCCAGGGGGCCCCCAAGCAGCCCCTCTCCATTTGGGTCTGGGGGCTTTCGTTGGGCCAGGAACCTGGGAGGTACCTGCAAGGTTGCAGTTCGAGGCCCGAGAAGCACTCTCCGGCCAACATGCCCAACTGCAGCAACAGCTCCCAAAGCGAAGGAGCCAGGACCCAAAGACCTAGCTGGACTGAAGGGCCCCCATGGGGCCCCCAAGGAGGTCCTCTCCATTTGGGTCAAGGGGGCTTTCGTTGGGCATGGATACCTGAGAGGTACCTGCAAGGTTACAGTTCGCGGCCCGAGAAGCACTCTCCGGCCAACATGCCCAACTGCAGCAACAGCTCCCAAACCGAAGGAGCCAGGACCCAAAGACCTAGCTGGCCTGAAGGGCCCCCAGGGGGCCCCCAAGCAGCCCCTCTCAATTTGGGTCTGGGGGCTTTCGTTGGGCCGGGAACCTGGGAGATTCCTGCAAGGTTGCAGTTCGCGGCCCGAGAAGCACTCTCCGGCCAACATGCCCAACTGCAGCAACAGCTCCCAAACCGAAGGAGCCAGGACCCAAAGACCTAGCTGGCCTGCAGGGCCCCCAGGGGGGCCCCCAAGCAGCCCCTCTCCATTTGGGTCTGGGGGCTTTCGTTGGGCATGGATACCTGAGATGTACCTGCAAGATCAATGTTCGCGGCCCGAGAAGCACTCTCCGGCCAACATGCTCAACTGCAGCAACAGCTCCCAAACCGAAGGAGCCAGGACCCAATGACCTAGGTGGCCTGAAGGGCCCCCAGGGGGCCCCCAAGCAGCCCCTCTCCATTTGGGTCTGGGGGCTTTCGTTGGGCCGGGAACCTGGGAGGTACCTGCAAGGTTGCAGTTCGCGGCCCGAGAAGCACTCTCCGGCCAACATGCCCAACTGCAGCAACAGCTCCCAAAGCGAAGGAGCCAGGACCCAAAGACCTAGCTGGCCTGAAGGGCCCCCAGGGGGCCCCCAAGCAGCCCCTCTCCATTTGGGTCTGGGGGCTTTTGTTGGGCCGGGAACCTGGGAGAATCCTGCAAGGTTGCAGTTCGAGGCCCGAGAAGCACTCTCCGGCCAACATGCCCAACTGCAGCAACAGCTCCCAAACCGAAGGAGCCAGGACACAAAGACCTAGCTGGCCTGAAGGGCCCCCAGGGGTCCCCCAAGCAGCCCCTCTCAATTTGGGTCTGGGGGCTTTCGTTGGGCATGTATACCTGGGAGGTACCTGCAAGGTTACAGTTCGCGGCCCGAGAAGCACTCTCCGGCCAACATGCCCAACTGCAGCAACAGCTCCCAAAGCGAAGGAGCCAGGACCCAAAGACCTAGCTGGCCTGAAGGGCCCCCAGGGGGCCCCCAAGCAGCCCCTCTCCATTTGGGTCTGGGGGCTTTCGTTGGGCCGGGAACCTGGGAGAATCCTGCAAGGTTGCAGTTCGCGGCCCGAGAAGCACTCTCCGGCCAACATGCCCAACTGCAGCAACAGCTCCCAAAGCGAAGGAGCCAGGACCCAAAGACCTAGCTGGCCTGAAGGGCCCCCAGGGGCCCCCAAGCAGCCCCTCTCCATTTGGGTCTGGGGGCTTTCGTTGGGCATGGAACCTGGGAGATTCCTGCGAGGTTGCAGTTCGCGGCCCGAGAAGCACTCTCCGCCCAACATGCCCAACTGCAGCAACAGCTCCCAAAGCGAAGGAGCCAGGACCCAAAGACCTAGCTGGCCTGAAGGGCCCCCAGGGGTCCCCCAAGCAGCCCCTCTCCATTTGGGTCTGGGGGCTTTCGTTGGGCATGGATACCTGAGATGTACCTGCAAGATTACAGTTCGCGGCCCGAGAAGCACTCTCCGGCCAACATGCTCAACTGCAGCAACAGCTCCCAAACCGAAGGAGCCAGGACCCAAAGACCTAGCTGGCCTGAAGGGCCCCCAGGGGGCCCCCAAGCAGCCCCTCTCCATTTGGGTCTGGGGGCTTTCGTTGGGCCGGGAACCTGGGAGATTCCTGCAAGGTTGCAGTTCGCGGCCCGAGAAGCACTCTCCGGCCAACATGCCCAACTGCAGCAACAGCTCCCAAACCGAAGGAGCCAGGACCCAAAGACCTAGCTGGCCTGAAGGGCCCCCAGGGGGCCCCCAAGCAGCCCCTCTCCATTTGGGTCTGGGGGCTTTCGTTGGGCATGGATACCTGAGATGTACCTGCAAGATCACAGTTCGCGGCCCGAGAAGCACTCTCCGGCCAACATGCCCAACTGCAGCAACAGCTCCCAAACCGAAGGAGCCAGGACCCAAAGACCTAGCTGGCCTGAAGGGCCCCCAGGGGGCCCCCAAGCAGCCCCTCTCCATTTGGGTCTGGGGGCTTTCGTTGGGCCGGGAACCTGGGAGAATCCTGCAAGGTTGCAGTTCGCGGCCCGAGAAGCACTCTCCGGCCAACATGCTCAACTGCAGCAACAGCTCCCAAAGCGAAGGAGCCAGGACCCAAAGACCTAGCTGGCCTGAAGGGCCCCCAGGGGGCCCCCAAGCAGCCCCTCTCCATTTGGGTCTGGGGGCTTTTGTTGGGCCGGGAACCTGGGAGATTCCTGCAAGGTTGCAGTTCGAGGCCCGAGAAGCACTCTCCGGCCAACATGCCCAACGTCAGCAACAGCTCCCAAACCGAAGGAGCCAGGACCCAAAGACCTAGCTGGCCTGAAGGGCCCCCAGGGGGCCCCCAAGTAGCCCCTCTCAATTTGGGTCTGGGGGCTTTCGTTGGGCATGTATACCTGAGAGGTACCTGCAAGGTTACAGTTCGCGGCCCGAGAAGCACTCTCCGGCCAACATGCACAACTGCAGCAACAGTTCCCAAAGCGAAGGAGCCAGGACCCAAAGACCTAGCTGGCCTGAAGTGCCCCCAGGGGGTCCCCAAGCAGCCTCTCTCCATTTGGGTCTGGGGGCTTTCGTTGGGCGGGGAACCTGGGAGATTCATGCAAGGTTGCAGTTCGCGGCCCGAGAAGCACTCTCCGGCCAACATGCCCAACTGCAGCAACAGCTCCCAAACCGAAGGAGCCAGGACCCAAAGACCTAGCTGGCCTGAAGGGCCCCCAGGGGGCCCCCAAGCAGCCCCTCTCAATTTGGGTCTGGGGGCTTTCGTTGGGCCGGGAACCTGGGAGGTACCTGCAAGGTTGCAGTTCGCGGCCCGAGAAGCACTCTCCGGCCAACATGCCCAACTGCAGCAACAGCTCCCAAACCGAAGGAGCCAGGACCCAAAGACCTAGCTGGCCTGAAGGGCCCCCAGGGGGCCCCCAAGCAGCCCCTCTCCATTTGGGTCTGGGGGCTTTCGTTGGGCCGAGAACCTGGGAGATTCCTGCAAGGTTGCAGTTCGCGGCCCGAGAAGCACTCTCCGCCCAACATGCCCAACTGCAGCAACAGCTCCCAAACCGAAGGAGCCAGGACCCAAAGACCTAGCTGGCCTGAAGGGCCCCCAGGGGGCCCCCAAGCAGCCCCTCTCCATTTGGGTCTGGGGGCTTTCGTTGGGCATGGATACCTGAGATGTACCTGCAAGATCACTGTTCGCGGCCCGAGAAGCACTCTCCGGCCAACATGCTCAACTGCAGCAACAGCTCCCAAACCGAAGGAGCCAGGACCCAAAGACCTAGGTGGCCTGAAGGGCCCCCAGGGGGCCCCCAAGCAGCCCCTCTCCATTTGGGTCTGGGGGCTTTCGTTGGGCCGGGAACCTGGGAGGTACCTGCAAGGTTGCAGTTCGCGGCCCGAGAAGCACTCTCCGGCCAACATGCCCAACTGCAGCAACAGCTCCCAAAGCGAAGGAGCCAGGACCCAAAGACCTAGCTGGCCTGAAGGGCCCCCAGGGGGCCCCCAAGCAGCCCCTCTCCATTTGGGTCTGGGGGCTTTTGTTGGGCCAGGAACCTGGGAGATTCCTGCAAGGTTGCAGTTCGAGACCCGAGAAGCACTCTCCGGCCAACATGCCCAACTGCAGCAACAGCTCCCAAACCGAATGAGCCAGGACACAAAGACCTAGCTGGCCTGAAGGGCCCCCAGGGGGCCCCCAAGCAGCCCCTCTCAATTTGGGTCTGGGGGCTTTCTTTGGGCATGTATACCTGGGAGGTACCTGCAAGGTTACAGTTCGCGGCCCGAGAAGCACTCTCCGGCCAACATGCCCAACTGCAGCAACAGCTCCCAAAGCGAAGGAGCCAGGACCCAAAGACCTAGCTGGCCTGAAGGGCCCCGAGGGGGCCCCCAAGCAGCCCCTCTCCATTTGGGTCTGGGGGCTTTCGTTGGGCCGGGAACCTGGGAGAATCCTGCAAGGTTGCAGTTCGCGGCCCGAGAAGCACTCTCCGGCCAACATGCCCAACTGCAGCAACAGCTCCCAAAGCGAAGGAGCCAGGACCCAAAGACCTAGCTGGCCTGAAGGGCCCCCAGGGGCCCCCAAGCAGCCCCTCTCAATTTGGGTCTGGGGGCTTTCGTTGGGCATGGAACCTGGGAGATTCCTGCGAGGTTGCAGTTCGCGGCCCGAGAAGCACTCTCCGGCCAACATGCCCAACTGCAGCAACAGCTCCCAAAGCGAAGGAGCCAGGACCCAAAGATCTAGCTGGCCTGAAGGGCCCCCAGGGGTCCCCCAAGCAGCCCCTCTCCATTTGGGTCTGGGGGCTTTCGTTGGGCATGGATACCTGAGATGTACCTGCAAGATTACAGTTCGCGGCCCGAGAAGCACTCTCCGGCCAACATGCCCAACTGCAGCAACAGCTCCCAAAGCGAAGGAGCCAGGACCCAAAGACCTAGCTGGCCTGAAGGGCCCCCAGGGGGCCCCCAAGCAGCCCCTCTCCATTTGGGTCTGGGGGCTTTCGTTGGGCCGGGAACCTGGGAGATTCCTGCAAGGTTGCAGTTCGCGGCCCGAGAAGCACTCTCCGGCCAACATGCCCAACTGCAGCAACAGCTCCCAAAGCGAAGGAGCCAGGACCCAAAGACCTAGGTGGCCTGAAGTGCCCCCAGGGGCCCCCAAGCAGCCCCTCTCCATTTGGGTCTGGGGGCTTTCGTTGGGCATGGAACCTGGGAGATTCCTGCGAGGTTGCAGTTCGCGGCCCGAGAAGCACTCTCCGCCCAACATGCCCAACTGCAGCAACAGCTCCCAAAGCGAAGGAGCCAGGACCCAAAGACCTAGCTGGCCTGAAGGGCCCCCAGGGGTCCCCCAAGCAGCCCCTCTCCATTTGGGTCTGGGGGCTTTCGTTGGGCATGGATACCTGAGATGTACCTGCAAGATTACAGTTCGCGGCCCGAGAAGCACTCTCCGGCCAACATGCTCAACTGCAGCAACAGCTCCCAAACCGAAGGAGCCAGGACCCAAAGACCTAGCTGGCCTGAAGGGCCCCCAGGGGGCCCCCAAGCAGCCCCTCTCCATTTGGGTCTGGGGGCTTTCGTTGGGCCGGGAACCTGGGAGATTCCTGCAAGGTTGCAGTTCGCGGCCCGAGAAGCACTCTCCGGCCAACATGCCCAACTGCAGCAACAGCTCCCAAACCGAAGGAGCCAGGACCCAAAGACCTAGCTGGCCTGAAGGGCCCCCAGGGGGCCCCCAAGCAGCCCCTCTCCATTTGGGTCTGGGGGCTTTCGTTGGGCATGGATACCTGAGATGTACCTGCAAGATCACAGTTCGCGGCCCGAGAAGCACTCTCCGGCCAACATGCCCAACTGCAGCAACAGCTCCCAAACCGAAGGAGCCAGGACCCAAAGACCTAGCTGGCCTGAAGGGCCCCCAGGGGGCCCCCAAGCAGCCCCTCTCCATTTGGGTCTGGGGGCTTTCGTTGGGCCGGGAACCTGGGAGAATCCTGCAAGGTTGCAGTTCGCGGCCCGAGAAGCACTCTCCGGCCAACATGCTCAACTGCAGCAACAGCTCCCAAAGCGAAGGAGCCAGGACCCAAAGACCTAGCTGGCCTGAAGGGCCCCCAGGGGGCCCCCAAGCAGCCCCTCTCCATTTGGGTCTGGGGGCTTTTGTTGGGCCGGGAACCTGGGAGATTCCTGCAAGGTTGCAGTTCGAGGCCCGAGAAGCACTCTCCGGCCAACATGCCCAACTGCAGCAACAGCTCCCAAACCGAAGGAGCCAGGACCCAAAGACCTAGCTGGCCTGAAGGGCCCCCAGGGGGCCCCCAAGTAGCCCCTCTCAATTTGGGTCTGGGGGCTTTCGTTGGGCATGTATACCTGAGAGGTACCTGCAAGGTTACAGTTCGCGGCCCGAGAAGCACTCTCCGGCCAACATGCACAACTGCAGCAACAGTTCCCAAAGCGAAGGAGCCAGGACCCAAAGACCTAGCTGGCCTGAAGTGCCCCCAGGGGGTCCCCAAGCAGCCTCTCTCCATTTGGGTCTGGGGGCTTTCGTTGGGCGGGGAACCTGGGAGATTCATGCAAGGTTGCAGTTCGCGGCCCGAGAAGCACTCTCCGGCCAACATGCCCAACTGCAGCAACAGCTCCCAAACCGAAGGAGCCAGGACCCAAAGACCTAGCTGGCCTGAAGGGCCCCCAGGGGGCCCCCAAGCAGCCCCTCTCAATTTGGGTCTGGGGGCTTTCGTTGGGCCGGGAACCTGGGAGGTACCTGCAAGGTTGCAGTTCGCGGCCCGAGAAGCACTCTCCGGCCAACATGCCCAACTGCAGCAACAGCTCCCAAACCGAAGGAGCCAGGACCCAAAGACCTAGCTGGCCTGAAGGGCCCCCAGGGGGCCCCCAAGCAGCCCCTCTCCATTTGGGTCTGGGGGCTTTCGTTGGGCCGAGAACCTGGGAGATTCCTGCAAGGTTGCAGTTCGCGGCCCGAGAAGCACTCTCCGCCCAACATGCCCAACTGCAGCAACAGCTCCCAAACCGAAGGAGCCAGGACCCAAAGACCTAGCTGGCCTGAAGGGCCCCCAGGGGGCCCCCAAGCAGCCCCTCTCCATTTGGGTCTGGGGGCTTTCGTTGGGCATGGATACCTGAGATGTACCTGCAAGATCACTGTTCGCGGCCCGAGAAGCACTCTCCGGCCAACATGCTCAACTGCAGCAACAGCTCCCAAACCGAAGGAGCCAGGACCCAAAGACCTAGGTGGCCTGAAGGGCCCCCAGGGGGCCCCCAAGCAGCCCCTCTCCATTTGGGTCTGGGGGCTTTCGTTGGGCCGGGAACCTGGGAGGTACCTGCAAGGTTGCAGTTCGCGGCCCGAGAAGCACTCTCCGGCCAACATGCCCAACTGCAGCAACAGCTCCCAAAGCGAAGGAGCCAGGACCCAAAGACCTAGCTGGCCTGAAGGGCCCCCAGGGGGCCCCCAAGCAGCCCCTCTCCATTTGGGTCTGGGGGCTTTTGTTGGGCCAGGA
The DNA here is from genome assembly GCF_964237585.1 of Gallinula chloropus. Taxonomy (NCBI): domain Eukaryota; kingdom Metazoa; phylum Chordata; class Aves; order Gruiformes; family Rallidae; genus Gallinula; species Gallinula chloropus. The sequence continues at coordinate 125,094 of NW_028168280.1, read as the reverse complement.
ACCTGGGAGATTCCTGCAAGGTTGCAGTTCGAGACCCGAGAAGCACTCTCCGGCCAACATGCCCAACTGCAGCAACAGCTCCCAAACCGAATGAGCCAGGACACAAAGACCTAGCTGGCCTGAAGGGCCCCCAGGGGGCCCCCAAGTAGCCCCTCTCAATTTGGGTCTGGGGGCTTTCTTTGGGCATGTATACCTGGGAGGTACCTGCAAGGTTACAGTTCGCGGCCCGAGAAGCACTCTCCGGCCAACATGCCCAACTGCAGCAACAGCTCCCAAAGCGAAGGAGCCAGGACCCAAAGACCTAGCTGGCCTGAAGGGCCCCGAGGGGGCCCCCAAGCAGCCCCTCTCCATTTGGGTCTGGGGGCTTTCGTTGGGCCGGGAACCTGGGAGAATCCTGCAAGGTTGCAGTTCGCGGCCCGAGAAGCACTCTCCGGCCAACATGCCCAACTGCAGCAACAGCTCCCAAAGCGAAGGAGCCAGGACCCAAAGACCTAGCTGGCCTGAAGGGCCCCCAGGGGCCCCCAAGCAGCCCCTCTCAATTTGGGTCTGGGGGCTTTCGTTGGGCATGGAACCTGGGAGATTCCTGCGAGGTTGCAGTTCGCGGCCCGAGAAGCACTCTCCGGCCAACATGCCCAACTGCAGCAACAGCTCCCAAAGCGAAGGAGCCAGGACCCAAAGATCTAGCTGGCCTGAAGGGCCCCCAGGGGTCCCCCAAGCAGCCCCTCTCCATTTGGGTCTGGGGGCTTTCGTTGGGCATGGATACCTGAGATGTACCTGCAAGATTACAGTTCGCGGCCCGAGAAGCACTCTCCGGCCAACATGCCCAACTGCAGCAACAGCTCCCAAAGCGAAGGAGCCAGGACCCAAAGACCTAGCTGGCCTGAAGGGCCCCCAGGGGGCCCCCAAGCAGCCCCTCTCCATTTGGGTCTGGGGGCTTTCGTTGGGCCGGGAACCTGGGAGATTCCTGCAAGGTTGCAGTTCGCGGCCCGAGAAGCACTCTCCGGCCAACATGCCCAACTGCAGCAACAGCTCCCAAAGCGAAGGAGCCAGGACCCAAAGACCTAGGTGGCCTGAAGTGCCCCCAGGGGGCCCCCAAGCAGCCCCTCTCCATTTGGGTCTGGGGGCTTTCGTTGGGCATGGATACCTGAGATGTACCTGCAAGATCACAGTTCGCGGCCCGAGAAGCACTCTCCGGCCAACATGCCCAACTGCAGCAACAGCTCCCAAACCGAAGGAGCCAGGACCCAAAGACCTAGCTGGCCTGAAGGGCCCCCAGGGGGCCCCCAAGCAGCCCCTCTCCATTTGGGTCTGGGGGCTTTCGTTGGGCCGGGAACCTGGGAGAATCCTGCAAGGTTGCAGTTCGCGGCCCGAGAAGCACTCTCCGGCCAACATGCTCAACTGCAGCAACAGCTCCCAAAGCGAAGGAGCCAGGACCCAAAGACCTAGCTGGCCTGAAGGGCCCCCAGGGGGCCCCCAAGCAGCCCCTCTCCATTTGGGTCTGGGGGCTTTTGTTGGGCCGGGAACCTGGGAGATTCCTGCAAGGTTGCAGTTCGAGGCCCGAGAAGCACTCTCCGGCCAACATGCCCAACTGCAGCAACAGCTCCCAAACCGAATGAGCCAGGACACAAAGACCTAGCTGGCCTGAAGGGCCCCCAGGGGGCCCCCAAGTAGCCCCTCTCAATTTGGGTCTGGGGGCTTTCGTTGGGCATGTATACCTGAGAGGTACCTGCAAGGTTACAGTTCGCGGCCCGAGAAGCACTCTCCGGCCAACATGCCCAACTGCAGCAACAGCTCCCAAAGCGAAGGAGCCAGGACCCAAAGACCTAGCTGGCCTGAAGGGCCCCCAGGGGGGCCCCAAGCAGCCCCTCTCCATTTGGGTCTGGGGGCTTTCGTTGGGCGGGGAACCTGGGAGATTCATGCAAGGTTGCAGTTCGCGGCCCGAGAAGCACTCTCCGGCCAACATGCCCAACTGCAGCAACAGCTCCCAAACCGAAGGAGCCAGGACCCAAAGACCTAGCTGGCCTGAAGGGCCCCCAGGGGTCCCCCAAGCAGCCCCTCTCCATTTGGGTCTGGGGGCTTTCATTGGGCCAGGAACCTGGGAGGTACCTGCAAGGTTGCAGTTCGCGGCCCGAGAAGCACTCTCCGGCCAACATGCCCAACTGCAGCAACAGCTCCCAAACCGAAGGAGCCAGGACCCAAAGACCTAGCTGGCCTGAAGGGCCCCCAGGGGGCCCCCAAGCAGCCCCTCTCCATTTGGGTCTGGGGGCTTTCGTTGGGCCGAGAACCTGGGAGATTCCTGCAAGGTTGCAGTTCGCGGCCCGAGAAGCACTCTCCGGCCAACATGCCCAACTGCAGCAACAGCTCCCAAACCGAAGGAGCCAGGACCCAAAGACCTAGCTGGCCTGAAGGGCCCCCAGGGGGCCCCCAAGCAGCCCCTCTCAATTTGGGTCTGGGGGCTTTCGTTGGGCCGGGAACCTGGGAGATTCCTGCAAGGTTGCAGTTCGCGGACCGAGAAGCACTCTCCGGCCAACATGCTCAACTGCAGCAACAGCTCCCAAACCGAAGGAGCCAGGACCCAAAGACCTAGCTGGCCTGAAGGGCCCCCAGGGGGCTCCCAAGCAGCCCCTCTCAATTTGGGTCTGGGGGCTTTCGTTGGGCATGGAACCTGGGAGATTCCTGCAAGGTTGCAGTTCGCGGCCCGAGAAGCACTCTCCGGCCAACATGCCCAACTGCAGCAACAGCTCCCAAACCGAAGGAGCCAGGACCCAAAGACCTAGCTGGTCTGCAGGGCCCCCAGGGGGGCCCCAAGCAGCCCCTCTCCATTTGGGTCTGGGGGCTTTCGTTGGGCATGGATACCTGAGATGTACCTGCAAGATCACAGTTCGCGGCCCGAGAAGCACTCTCCGGCCAACATGCTCAACTGCAGCAACAGCTCCCAAAGCGAAGGAGCCAGGACCCAAAGACCTAGCTGGCCTGAAGGGCCCCCAGGGGGCCCCCAAGCAGCCCCTCTCCATTTGGGTCTGGGGGCATTTGTTGGGCCGGGAACCTGGGAGATTCCTGCAAGGTTGCAGTTCGAGGCCCGAGAAGCACTCTCCGGCCAACATGCCCAACTGCAGCAACAGCTCCCAAACCGAATGAGCCAGGACACAAAGACCTAGCTGGCCTGAAGGGCCCCCAGGGGGCCCCCAAGTAGCCCCTCTCAATTTGGGTCTGGGGGCTTTCGTTGGGCGGGGAACCTGGGAGATTCATGCAAGGTTGCAGTTCGCGGCCCGAGAAGCACTCTCCGGCCAACATGCCCAACTGCAGCAACAGCTCCCAAACCGAAGGAGCCAGGACCCAAAGACCTAGCTGGCCTGAAGGGCCCCCAGGGGGCCACCAAGCAGCCCCTCTCAATTTGGGTCTGGGGGCTTTCGTTGGGCCAGGAACCTGGGAGGTACCTGCAAGGTTGCAGTTCGCGGCCGGAGAAGCACTCTCCGGCCAACATGCCCAACTGCAGCAACAGCTCCCAAAGCGAAGGAGCCAGGACCCAAAGACCTAGCTGGCCTGAAGGGCCCCCAGGGGGGCCCCAAGCAGCCCCTCCCCATTTGGGTCTGGGGGCTTTCGTTGGGCCGGGAACCTGGGAGATTCCTGCAAGGTTGCAGTTCGAGGCCCGAGAAGCACTCTCCGGCCAACATGCCCAACTGCAGCAACAGCTCCCAAAGCGAAGGAGCCAGGACCCAAAGACCTAGGTGGCCTGAAGGGCCCCCAGGGGGCCCCCAAGCAGCCCCTCTCCATTTGGGTCTGGGGGCTTTCGTTGGGCGGGGAACCTGGGAGATTCCTGCAAGGTTGCAGTTCGCGGCCCGAGAAGCACTCTCCGGCCAACATGCCCAACTGCAGCAACAGCTCCCAAAGCGAAGGAGCCAGGACCCAAAGACCTAGCTGGCCTGAAGGGCCCCCAGGGGGCCACCAAGCAGCCCCTCTCCATTTGGGTCTGGGGGCTTTCGTTGGGCATGGATACCTGAGAGGTACCTGCAAGTTACAGTTCGCGGCCCGAGAAGCACTCTCCGCCCAACATGCCCAACTGCAGCAACAGCTCCCAAAGCGAAGGAGCCAGGACCCAAAGACCTAGCTGGCCTGAAGGGCCCCCAGGGGGCCACCAAGCAGCCCCTCTCAATTTGGGTCTGGGGGCTTTCGTTGGGCATGGATACCTGAGAGGTACCTGCAAGGTTACAGTTCGCGGCCCGAGAAGCACTCTCCAGCCAACATGCTCAACTGCAGCAACAGCTCCCAAACCGAAGGAGCCAGGACCCAAAGACCTAGCTGGCCTGAAGGGCCCCCAGGGGGCCCCCAAGCAGCCCCTCTCAATTTGGGTCTGGGGGCTTTCGTTGGGCCGGGAACCTGGGAGATTCCTGCAAGGTTGCAGTTCGCGGCCCGAGAAGCACTCTCCGGCCAACATGCCCAACTGCAGCAACAGCTCCCAAAGCGAAGGAGCCAGGACCCAAAGACCTAGCTGGCCTGAAGGGCCCCCAGGGGGCCCCCAAGCAGCCCCTCTCCATTTGGGTCTGGGGGCTTTTGTTGGGCCGGGAACCTGGGAGATTCCTGCAAGGTTGCAGTTCGAGGCCCGAGAAGCACTCTCCGGCCAACATGCCCAACGTCAGCAACAGCTCCCAAAGCGAAGGAGCCAGGACCCAAAGACCTAGCTGGCCTGAAGGGCCCCCAGGGGGCCCCCAAGGAGCTCATCTCCATTTGGGTCTGGGGGCTTTCGTTGGGCCGGGAACCTGGGAGATTCCTGCAAGGTTGCAGTTCGCGGCCGGAGAAGCACTCTCCGGCCAACATGCCCAACTGCAGCAACAGCTCCCAAAGCGAAGGAGCCAGGACCCAAAGACCTAGCTGGCCTGAAGGGCCCCCAGGGGGCCCCCAAGCAGCCCCTCTCCATTTGGGTCTGGGGGCTTTCGTTGGGCATGTATACCTGAGAGGTACCTGCAAGTTACAGTTCGCGGCCCGAGAAGCACTCTCCGGCCAACATGCCCAACTGCAGCAACAGCTCCCAAAGCGAAGGAGCCAGGACCCAAAGACCTACCTGGCCTGAAGGGCCCCCAGGGGGGCCCCAAGCAGCCCCTCTCCATTTGGGTCTGGGGGCTTTCGTTGGGCCGGGAACCTGGGAGGTACCTGCAAGGTTGCAGTTCGCGGCCCGAGAAGCACTCTCCGGCCAACATGCCCAACTGCAGCAACAGCTCCCAAAGCGAAGGAGCCAGGACCCAAAGACCTAGCTGGCCTGAAGGGCCCCCAGGGGGCCCCCAAGCAGCCTCTCTCCATTTGGGTCTGGGGGCTTTTGTTGGGCCGGGAACCTGGGAGAATCCTGCAAGGTTGCAGTTCGCGGCCAGAGAAGCACTCTCCGGCCAACATGCCCAACTGCAGCAACAGCTCCCAAAGCGAAGGAGCCAGGACCCAAAGACCTAGCTGGCCTGAAGTGCCCCCAGGGGGCCCCCAAGCAGCCCCTCTCCATTTGGGTCTGGGGGCTTTCGTTTGGCCGGGAACCTGGGAGATTACTTCAAGGTTGCAGTTCGCGGTCCGAGAAGCACTCTCCGCCCAACATGCCCAACTGCAGCAACAGCTCCCAAAGCGAAGGAGCCAGGACCCAAAGACCTAGCTGGCCTGAAGGGCCCCCAGGGGGCCCCCAAGCAGCCCCTCTCCATTTGGGTCTGGGGGCTTTCGTTGGGCCGGGAACCTGGGAGGTACCTGCAAGGTTGCAGTTCGCGGCCCGAGAAGCACTCTCCGGCCAACATGCCCAACTGCAGCAACAGCTCCCAAACCGAAGGAGCCAGGACCCAAAGACCTAGCTGGCCTGAAGGGCCCCCAGGGGGCCACCAAGCAGCCCCTCTCCATTTGGGTCTGGGGGCTTTCGTTGGGCATGGATACCTGAGAGGTACCTGCAAGGTTACAGTTCGCGGCCCGAGAAGAACTCTCCAGCCAACATGCTCAACTGCAGCAACAGCTCCCAAAGCGAAGGAGCCAGGACCCAAAGACCTAGCTGGCCTGAAGGGCCCCCAGGGGGCCCCCAAGCAGCCCCTCTCCATTTGGGTCTGGGGGCTTTCGTTGGGCCGGGAACCTGGGAGAATCCTGCAAGGTTGCAGTTCGCGGCCCGAGAAGCACTCTCCGGCCAACATGCCCAACTGCAGCAACAGCTCCCAAAGCGAAGGAGCCAGGACCCAAAGACCTAGCTGGCCTGAAGGGCCCCCAGGGGGCCACCAAGCAGCCCCTCTCCATTTGGGTCTAGGGGCTTTCGTTGGGCATGGATATCTGAGAGGTACCTGCAAGGTTGCAGTTCGCGGCCCGAGAAGCACTCTCCGGCCAACATGCCCAACTGCAGCAACAGCTCCCAAACCGAAGGAGCCAGGACCCAAAGACCTAGCTGGCCTGAAGGGCCCCCAGGGGGCCCCCAAGCAGCCCCTCTCAATTTGGGTCTGGGGGCTTTCGTTGGGCCGGGAACCTGGGAGGTACCTGCAAGGTTGCAGTTCGCGGCCCGAGAAGCACTCTCCGGCCAACATGCCCAACTGCAGCAACAGCTCCCAAACCGAAGGAGCCAGGACCCAAAGACCTAGCTGGCCTGAAGGGCCCCCAGGGGGCCCCCAAGCAGCCCCTCTCAATTTGGGTCTGGGGGCTTTCGTTAGGCCGGGAGCCTGGGAGATTCCTGCAAGGTTGCAGTTCGAGGCCCGAGAAGCACTCTCCGGCCAACATGCCCAACTGCAGCAACAGCTCCCAAAGCGAAGGAGCCAGGACCCAAAGACCTAGCTGGCCTGAAGGGCCCCCAGGGGGCCCCCAAGCAGCCCCTCTCCATTTGGGTCTGGGGGCTTTTTTTGGGCCGGGAACCTGGGAGATTCCTACAAGGTTGCAGTTCGAGGCCCGAGAAGCACTCTCCTGCCAACATGCTCAACTGCAGCAACAGCTCCCAAACCGAAGGAGCCAGGACCCAAAGACCTAGCTGGCCTGAAGGGCCCCCAGGGGGCCACCAAGCAGCCCCTCTCCATTTGGGTCTGGGGGCTTTCGTTGGGCATGTATACCTGAGAGGTACCTGCAAGTTACAGTTCGCGGCCCGAGAAGCACTCTCCGCCCAACATGCCCAACTGCAGCAACAGCTCCCAAAGCGAAGGAGCCAGGACCCAAAGACCTAGCTGGCCTGAAGGGCCCCCAGGGGGCCACCAAGCAGCCCCTCTCCATTTGGGTCTGGGGGCTTTCGTTGGGCATGGATACCTGAGAGGTACCTGCAAGGTTACAGTTCGCGGCCCGAGAAGCACTCTCCAGCCAACATGCTCAACTGCAGCAACAGCTCCCAAACCGAAGGAGCCAGGACCCAAAGACCTAGCTGGCCTGAAGGGCCCCCAGGGGGCCCCCAAGCAGCCCCTCTCAATTTGGGTCTGGGGGCTTTCGTTGGGCCGGGAACCTGGGAGATTCCTGCAAGGTTGCAGTTCGCGGCCCGAGAAGCACTCTCCGGCCAACATGCCCAACTGCAGCAACAGCTCCCAAAGCGAAGGAGCCAGGACCCAAAGACCTAGCTGGCCTGAAGGGCCCCCAGGGGGCCCCCAAGCAGCCCCTCTCCATTTGGGTCTGGGGGCTTTTGTTGGGCCGGGAACCTGGGAGATTCCTGCAAGGTTGCAGTTCGAGGCCCGAGAAGCACTCTCCGGCCAACATGCCCAACGTCAGCAACAGCTCCCAAAGCGAAGGAGCCAGGACCCAAAGACCTAGCTGGCCTGAAGGGCCCCCAGGGGGCCCCCATGGAGCTCATCTCCATTTGGGTCTGGGGGCTTTCGTTGGGCCGGGAACCTGGGAGATTCCTGCAAGGTTGCAGTTCGCGGCCGGAGAAGCACTCTCCGGCCAACATGCCCAACTGCAGCAACAGCTCCCAAAGCGAAGGAGCCAGGACCCAAAGACCTAGCTGGCCTGAAGGGCCCCCAGGGGGCCCCCAAACAGCCCCTCTCCATTTGGGTCTGGGGGCTTTCGTTGGGCATGTATACCTGAGAGGTACCTGCAAGTTACAGTTCGCGGCCCGAGAAGCACTCTCCGGCCAACATGCCCAACTGCAGCAACAGCTCCCAAACCGAAGGAGCCAGGACCCAAAGACCTAGCTGGCCTGAAGGGCCCCCAGGGGGCCCCCAAGCAGCCCCTCTCAATTTGGGTCTGGGGGCTTTCGTTGGGCCGGGAACCTGGGAGGTACCTGCAAGGTTGCAGTTCGCGGCCCGAGAAGCACTCTCCGGCCAACATGCCCAACTGCAGCAACAGCTCCCAAAGCGAAGGAGCCAGGACCCAAAGACCTAGCTGGCCTGAAGGGCCCCCAGGGGGCCCCCAAGCAGCCCCTCTCAATTTGGGTCTGGGGGCTTTCGTTAGGCCGGGAGCCTGGGAGATTCCTGCAAGGTTGCAGTTCGAGGCCCGAGAAGCACTCTCCGGCCAACATGCCCAACTGCAGCAACAGCTCCCAAAGCGAAGGAGCCAGGACCCAAAGACCTAGCTGGCCTGAAGGGCCCCCAGGGGGCCCCCAAGCAGCCCCTCTCCATTTGGGTCTGGGGGCTTTTTTTGGGCCGGGAACCTGGGAGATTCCTACAAGGTTGCAGTTCGAGGCCCGAGAAGCACTCTCCTGCCAACATGCTCAACTGCAGCAACAGCTCCCAAACCGAAGGAGCCAGGACCCAAAGACCTAGCTGGCCTGAAGTGCCCCCAGGGGGCCCCCAAGCAGCCCCTCTCCATTTGGGTCTGGGGGCTTTCTTTAGGCTGAGAACCTGGGAGATACCAGCAAGGTTGCAGTTCGCGGCCCGAGAAGCACTCTCCGGCCAACATGCCCAATATCCAGCAACAGCTCCCAAAGCGAAGGAGCCAGGACCCAAAGACCTAGCTGGCCTGAAGGGCCCCCAGGGGGCCACCAAGCAGCCCCTCTCCATTTGGGTCTGGGGGCTTTCGTTGGGCATGTATACCTGAGAGGTACCTGCAAGTTACATATCGCGGCCCGAAAAGCACTCTCCGCCCAACATGCCCAACTGCAGCAACAGCTCCCAAACCGAAGGAGCCAGGACCCAAAGACCTAGCTGGCCTGAAGGGCCCCCAGGGGGCCCCCAAGGATCTCATCTCCATTTGGGTCTGGGGGCTTTAGTTGGGCCGGGAAACTGGGAGAATCCTGCAAGGTTGCAGTTCGCGGCCCGAGAAGCACTCTCCGGCCAACATGCCCAACTGCAGCAACAGCTCCCAAAGCGAAGGAGCCAGGACCCAAAGACCTAGCTGGCCTGAAGGGCCCCCAGGGGGCCCCCAAGGATCTCATCTCCATTTGGGTCTGGGGGCTTTAGTTGGGCCGGGAACCTGGGAGATTCCTGCAAGGTTGCAGTTCGCGGCCCGAGAAGCACTCTCCGGCCAACATGCTCAACTGCAGCAACAGCTCCCAAACCGAAGGAGCCAGGACCCAAAGACCTAGCTGGCCTGAAGGGCCCCCATGGGGCCCCCAAGCAGCCCCTCTCAATTTGGGTCTGGGGGCTTTCGTTGGGCCGGGAACCTGGGAGATTCCTGCAAGGTTGCAGTTCGCGGCCCGAGAAGCACTCTCCGGCCAACATGCCCAACTGCAGCAACAGCTCCCAAACCGAAGGAGCCAGGACCCAAAGACCTAGCTGGCCTGAAGGGCCCCCAGGGGGCCCCCAAGCAGCCCCTCTCAATTTGGGTCTGGGGGCTTTCTTTAGGCTGAGAACCCGGGAGATACCAGCAAGGTTGCAGTTCGCGGCCCGAGCAGCACTCTCCGGCCAACATGCCCAACTGCAGCAACAGCTCCCAAAGCGAAGGAGCCAGGACCCAAAGACCTAGCTAGCCTGAAGGGCCCCCAGAAGGCCACCAAGCAGCCCCTCTCCATTTGGGTCTGGGGGCTTTCGTTGGGCATGTATACCCGAGAGGTACCTGAAGGTTGCAGTTCGCGGCCCGAGAAGCACTCTCCGGCCAACATGCCCAACTGCAGCAACAGCTCCCAAAGCGAAGGAGCCAGGACCCAAAGACCTAGCTGGCCTGAAGGGCCCCCAGGGGGCCCCCAAGGAGCTCCTCTCCATTTGGGTCTGGGGGCTTTAGTTGGGCCGGGAACCTGGGAGGTACCTGCAAGGTTGCAGTTCGCGGCCCGAGAAGCACTCTCCGGCCAGCATGCCCAACTGCAGCAACAGCTCCCAAAGCGAAGGAGCCAGGACCCAAAGACCTAGCTGGCCTGAAGGGCCCCCAGGGGGCCCCCAAGCAGCCCCTCTCCATTTGGGTCTGGGGGCTTTCTTTAGGGTGACAACCTGGGAGATTCCTGCAAGGTTGCAGTTCGCGGCCCGAGAAGCACTCTCCGGCCAACATGCCCAATATCCAGCAACAGCTCCCAAAGCGAAGGAGCCAGGACCCAAAGACCTAGCTGGCCTGAAGGGCCCCCAGAATGCCACCAAGCAGCCCCTCTCCATTTGGGTCTGGGGGCTTTCGTTGGGCCGGGAACCTGGGAGATTCCTGCAAGGTTGCAGTTCGCGGCCCGAGAAGCACTCTCCGGCCAACATGCCCAACTGCAGCAACAGCTCCCAAAGCGAAGGAGCCAGGACCCAAAGACCTAGCTGGCCTGAAGGGCCCCCAGGGGGTCCCCAAGCAGCCCCTCTCCATTTGGGTCTGGGGGCTTTCGTTGTGCGGGGAACCTGGGAGATTCCTGCAAGGTTGCAGTTCGCGGCCCGAGAAGCACTCTCCGGCCAACATGCTCAACTGCAGCAACAGCTTCCAAACCGAAGGAGCCAGGACCCAAAGACCTAGGTGGCCTGAAGGGCCCCCAGGGGGCCCCCAAGCAGCCCCTCTCAATTTGGGTCTGGGGGCTTTTGTTGGGCCGGGAACCTGGGAGATTCCAGCAAGGTTGCAGTTCGCGACCCGAGAAGCACTCTCCGGCCAACATGCCCAACTGCAGCAACAGCTCCCAAACCGAAGGAGCCAGGACCCAAAGACCTAGCTGGCCTGAAGGGCCCCCAGGGGGCCCCCAAGCAGCCCCTCTCAATTTGGGTCTGGGGGCTTTCGTTGGGCCGGGAACCTGGGAGATTCCTGCAAGGTTGCAGTTCGAGGCCCGAGAAGCACTCTGCGGCCAACATGCCCAACTGCAGCAACAGCTCCCAAAGCGAAGGAGCCAGGACCCAAAGACCTAGCTGGCCTGAAGGGCCCCCAGGGGGCCCCCAAGCAGCCCCTCTCCATTTGGGTCTGGGGGCTTTTTTTGGGCCGGGAACCTGGGAGATTCCTGCAAGGTTGCAGTTCGAGGCCCGAGAAGCACTCTCCTGCCAACATGCCCAACGTCAGCAACAGCTCCCAAACCGAAGGAGCCAGGACCCAAAGACCTAGCTGGCCTGAAGGGCCCCCAGGGGGCCCCCAAGCAGCCCCTCTCCATTTGGGTCTGGGGGCTTTCTTTAGGCTGAGAACCTGGGAGATACCAGCAAGGTTGCAGTTCGCGGCCCGAGAAGCACTCTCCGGCCAACATGCCCAATATCCAGCAACAGCTCCCAAACCGAAGGAGCCAGGACCCAAAGACCTAGCTGGCCTGAAGGGCCCCCAGGGGGCCACAAAGCAGCCCCTCTCCATTTTGGTCTGGGGGCTTTCGTTGGGCATGTATACCTGAGAGGTACCTGCAAGTTACATTTCGCGGCCCGAGAAGCACTCTCCGGCCAACATGCCCAACTGCAGCAACAGCTCCCAAACCGAAGGAGCCAGGACCCAAAGACCTAGCTGGCCTGAAGGGCCCCCAGGGGGCCCCCAAGCACCCCCTCTCCATTTGGGTCTGGGGGTTTTCGTTGGGCCGGGAACCTGGGAGGTACCTGCAAGGTTGCAGTTCGCGGCCCGAGAAGCACTCTCCGGCCAACATGCCCAACTGCAGAAACAGCTCCCAAACCGAAGGAGCCAGGACCCAAAGACCTAGCTGGCCTGAAGGGCCCCCAGGGGGCTCCCAAGCAGCCTCTCTCCATTTGGGTCTGGGGGCTTTAGTTGGGCCGGGAACCTGGGAGGTACCTGCAAGGTTGCAGTTCGCGGCCCGAGAAGCACTCTCCGGCCAACATGCCCAACTGCAGCAACAGCTCCCAATCCGAAGGAGCCAGGACCCAAAGACCTAGCTGGCCTGAAGGGCCCCCAGGGGGCCCCCAAGCAGCCCCTCTCAATTTGGGTCTGGGGGCTTTCGTTGGGCCGGGAACCTGGGAGATTCCTGCAAGGTTGCAGTTCGCGGCCCGAGAAGCACTCTCCGGCCAACATGCCCAACTGCAGCAACAGCTCCCAATCCGAAGGAGCCAGGACCCAAAGACCTAGCTGGCCTGAAGGGCCCCCAGGGGGCCCCCAAGGAGCTCCTCTCCATTTGGGTCTGGGGGCTTTAGTTGGGCCGGGAACCTGGGAGGTACCTGCAAGGTTGCAGTTCGCGGCCGGAGAAGCACTCTCCGGCCAGCATGCCCAACTGCAGCAACAGCTCCCAAAGCGAAGGAGCCAGGACCCAAAGACCTAGCTGGCCTGAAGGGCCCCCAGGGGGCCCCCAAGCAGCCCCTCTCCATTTGGGTCTGGGGGCTTTCTTTAGGGTGACAACCTGGGAGATTCCTGCAAGGTTGCAGTTCGCGGCCCGAGAAGCACTCTCCGGCCAACATGCCCAATATCCAGCAACAGCTCCCAAAGCGAAGGAGCCAGGACCCAAAGACCTAGCTGGCCTGAAGGGCCCCCAGAAGGCCACCAAGCAGCCCCTCTCCATTTGGGTCTGGGGGCTTTCGTTGGGCCGGGAACCTGGGAGAATCCTGCAAGGTTGCAGTTCGCGGCCCGAGAAGCACTCTCCGGCCAACATGCCCAACTGCAGCAACAGCTCCCAAAGCGAAGGAGCCAGGACCCAAAGACCTAGCTGGCCTGAAGGGCCCCCAGGGGGTCCCCAAGCAGCCCCTCTCCATTTGGGTCTGGGGGCTTTCGTTGTGCGGGGAACCTGGGAGATTCCTGCAAGGTTGCAGTTCGCGGCCCGAGAAGCACTCTCCGGCCAACATGCTCAACTGCAGCAACAGCTTCCAAACCGAAGGAGCCAGGACCCAAAGACCTAGGTGGCCTGAAGGGCCCCCAGGGGGCCCCCAAGCAGCCCCTCTCAATTTGGGTCTGGGGGCTTTCGTTGGGCCGGGAACCTGGGAGATTCCAGCAAGGTTGCAGTTCGCGGCCCGAGAAGCACTCTCCGGCCAACATGCCCAACTGCAGCAACAGCTCCCAAACCGAAGGAGCCAGGACCCAAAGACCTAGCTGGCCTGAAGGGCCCCCAGGGGGCCCCCAAGCAGCCCCTCTCAATTTGGGTCTGGGGGCTTTCGTTGGGCCGGGAACCTGGGAGATTCCTGCAAGGTTGCAGTTCGCGGCCCGAGAAGCACTCTCCGGCCAACATGCCCAACTGCAGCAACAGCTCCCAAAGCGAAGGAGCCAGGACCCAAAGACCTAGCTGGCCTGAAGGGCCCCCAGGGGGTCCCCAAGCAGCCCCTCTCCATTTGGGTCTGGGGGCTTTTTTTGGGCCGGGAACCTGGGAGATTCCTGCAAGGTTGCAGTTCGAGGCCCGAGAAGCACTCTCCTGCCAACATGCCCAACGTCAGCAACAGCTCCCAAACCGAAGGAGCCAGGACCCAAAGACCTAGCTGGCCTGAAGGGCCCCCAGGGGGCCCCCAAGCAGCCCCTCTCCATTTGGGTCTGGGGGCTTTCTTTAGGCTGAGAACCTGGGAGATACCAGCAAGGTTGCAGTTCGCGGCCCGAGAAGCACTCTCCGGCCAACATGCCCAATATCCAGCAACAGCTCCCAAAGCGAAGGAGCCAGGACCCAAAGACCTAGCTGGCCTGAAGGGCCCCCAGGGGGCCACAAAGCAGCCCCTCTCCATTTTGGTCTGGGGGCTTTCGTTGGGCATGTATACCTGAGAGGTACCTGCAAGTTACATTTCGCGGCCCGAGAAGCACTCTCCGCCCAACATGCCCAACTGCAGCAACAGCTCCCAAAGCGAAGGAGCCAGGACCCAAAGACCTAGCTGGCCTGAAGGGCCCCCAGGGGGCCCCCAAGCACCCCCTCTCCATTTGGGTCTGGGGGTTTTCGTTGGGCCGGGAACCTGGGAGGTACCTGCAAGGTTGCAGTTCGCGGCCCGAGAAGCACTCTCCGGCCAACATGCCCAACTGCAGCAACAGCTCCCAAACCGAAGGAGCCAGGACCCAAAGACCTAGCTGGCCTGAAGGGCCCCCAGGGGGCTCCCAAGCAGCCTCTCTCCATTTGGGTCTGGGGGCTTTAGTTGGGCCGGGAACCTGGGAGGTACCTGCAAGGTTGCAGTTCGCGGCCCGAGAAGCACTCTCCGGCCAACATGCCCAACTGCAGCAACAGCTCCCAATCCGAAGGAGCCAGGACCCAAAGACCTAGCTGGCCTGAAGGGCCCCCAGGGGGCCCCCAAGCAGCCCCTCTCAATTTGGGTCTGGGGGCTTTCGTTGGGCCGGGAACCTGGGAGATTCCTGCAAGGTTGCAGTTCGCGGCCCGAGAAGCACTCTCCGGCCAACATGCCCAACTGCAGCAACAGCTCCCAAAGCGAAGGAGCCAGGACCCAAAGACCTAGCTGGCCTGAAGGGCCCCCAGGGGGCCCCCAAGCAGCCCCTCTCCATTTGGGTCTGGGGGCTTTCGTTGGGCCGGGAACCTGGGAGAATCCTGCAAGGTTGCAGTTCGCGGCCCGAGAAGCACTCTCCGGCCAACATGCCCAATATCCAGCAACAGCTCCCAAAGCGAAGGAGCCAGGACCCAAAGACCTAGCTGGCCTGAAGGGCCCCCAGGGGGCCCCCAAGCAGCCCCTCTCCATTTGGGTCTGGGGGCTTTCGTTGGGCCGGGAACCTGGGAGATTCCTGCAAGGTTGCAGTTCGCGGCCCGAGAAGCACTCTCCGGCCAACATGCCCAACTGCAGCAACAGCTCCCAAAGCGAAGGAGCCAGGACCCAAAGACCTAGCTGGCCTGAAGGGCCCCCAGGGGGTCCCCAAGCAGCCCCTCTCCATTTGGGTCTGGGGGCTTTCGTTGTGCGGGGAACCTGGGAGATTCCTGCAAGGTTGCAGTTCGCGGCCCGAGAAGCACTCTCCGGCCAACATGCTCAACTGCAGCAACAGCTTCCAAACCGAAGGAGCCAGGACCCAAAGACCTAGGTGGCCTGAAGGGCCCCCAGGGGGCCCCCAAGCAGCCCCTCTCAATTTGGGTCTGGGGGCTTTCGTTGGGCCGGGAACCTGGGAGATTCCAGCAAGGTTGCAGTTCGCGGCCCGAGAAGCACTCTCCGGCCAACATGCCCAACTGCAGCAACAGCTCCCAAACCGAAGGAGCCAGGACCCAAAGACCTAGCTGGCCTGAAGGGCCCCCAGGGGGCCCCCAAGCAGCCCCTCTCAATTTGGGTCTGGGGGCTTTCGTTGGGCCGGGAACCTGGGAGATTCCTGCAAGGTTGCAGTTCGCGGCCCGAGAAGCACTCTCCGGCCAACATGCCCAACTGCAGCAACAGCTCCCAAAGCGAAGGAGCCAGGACCCAAAGACCTAGCTGGCCTGAAGGGCCCCCAGGGGGCCCCCAAGCAGCCCCTCTCCATTTGGGTCTGGGGGCTTTTTTTAGGCCGGGAACCTGGGAGATTCCTGCAAGGTTGCAGTTCGAGGCCCGAGAAGCACTCTCCTGCCAACATGCCCAACGTCAGCAACAGCTCCCAAACCGAAGGAGCCAGGACCCAAAGACCTAGCTGGCCTGAAGGGCCCCCAGGGGGCCCCCAAGCAGCCCCTCTCCATTTGGGTCTGGGGGCTTTCTTTAGGCTGAGAACCTGGGAGATACCAGCAAGGTTGCAGTTCGCGGCCCGAGAAGCACTCTCCGGCCAACATGCCCAATATCCAGCAACAGCTCCCAAAGCGAAGGAGCCAGGACCCAAAGACCTAGCTGGCCTGAAGGGCCCCCAGGGGGCCACAAAGCAGCCCCTCTCCATTTTGGTCTGGGGGCTTTCGTTGGGCATGTATACCTGAGAGGTACCTGCAAGTTACATTTCGCGGCCCGAGAAGCACTCTCCGCCCAACATGCCCAATATCCAGCAACAGCTCCCAAAGCGAAGGAGCCAGGACCCAAAGACCTAGCTGGCCTGAAGGGCCCCCAGGGGGCCCCCATAAGCACCCCCTCTCCATTTGGGTCTGGGGGTTTTCGTTGGGCCGGGAACCTGGGAGGTACCTGCAAGGTTGCAGTTCGCGGCCCGAGAAGCACTCTCCGGCCAACATGCCCAACTGCAGCAACAGCTCCCAAACCGAAGGAGCCAGGACCCAAAGACCTAGCTGGCCTGAAGGGCCCCCAGGGGGCTCCCAAGCAGCCTCTCTCCATTTGGGTCTGGGGGCTTTAGTTGGGCCGGGAACCTGGGAGGTACCTGCAAGGTTGCAGTTCGCGGCCCGAGAAGCACTCTCCGGCCAACATGCCCAACTGCAGCAACAGCTCCCAATCCGAAGGAGCCAGGACCCAAAGACCTAGCTGGCCTGAAGGGCCCCCAGGGGGCCCCCAAGCAGCCCCTCTCAATTTGGGTCTGGGGGCTTTCGTTGGGCCGGGAACCTGGGAGATTCCTGCAAGGTTGCAGTTCGCGGCCCGAGAAGCACTCTCCGGCCAACATGCCCAACTGCAGCAACAGCTCCCAAAGCGAAGGAGCCAGGACCCAAAGACCTAGCTGGCCTGAAGGGCCCCCAGGGGGCCCCCAAGCAGCCCCTCTCCATTTGGGTCTGGGGGCTTTCGTTGGGCCGGGAACCTGGGAGAATCCTGCAAGGTTGCAGTTCGCGGCCCGAGAAGCACTCTCCGGCCAACATGCTCAACTGCAGCAACAGCTCCCAAAGCGAAGGAGCCAGGACCCAAAGACCTAGCTGGCCTGAAGGGCCCCCAGGGGGCCCCCAAGCAGCCCCTCTCAATTTGGGTCTGGGGGCTTTCGTTGGGCCGGGAACCTGGGAGATTCCTGCAAGGTTGCAGTTCGCGGCCCGAGAAGCACTCTCCGGCCAACATGCCCAACTGCAGCAACAGCTCCCAAAGCGAAGGAGCCAGGACCCAAAGACCTAGCTGGCCTGAAGGGCCCCCAGGGGGCCCCCAAGCAGCCCCTCTCCATTTGGGTCTGGGGGCTTTTTTTGGGCCGGGAACCTGGGAGATTCCTGCAAGGTTGCAGTTCGAGGCCCGAGAAGCACTCTCCTGCCAACATGCACAACGTCAGCAACAGCTCCCAAACCGAAGGAGCCAGGACCCAAAGACCTAGCTGGCCTGAAGGGCCCCCAGGGGGCCCCCAAGCAGCCCCTCTCCATTTGGGTCTGGGGGCTTTCTTTAGGCTGAGAACCTGGGAGATACCAGCAAGGTTGCAGTTCGCGGCCCGAGAAGCACTCTCCGGCCAACATGCCCAATATCCAGCAACAGCTCCCAAAGCGAAGGAGCCAGGACCCAAAGACCTAGCTGGCCTGAAGGGCCCCCAGGGGGCCACAAAGCAGCCCCTCTCCATTTTGGTCTGGGGGCTTTAGTTGGGCATGTATACCTGAGAGGTACCTGCAAGTTACATTTCGCGGCCCGAGAAGCACTCTCCGCCCAACATGCCCAACTGCAGCAACAGCTCCCAAACCGAAGGAGCCAGGACCCAAAGACCTAGCTGGCCTGAAGGGCCCCCAGGGGGCCCCCAAGCACCCCCTCTCCATTTGGGTCTGGGGGTTTTCGTTGGGCCGGGAACCTGGGAGGTACCTGCAAGGTTGCAGTTCGCGGCCCGAGAAGCACTCTCCGGCCAACATGCCCAACTGCAGCAACAGCTCCCAAACCGAAGGAGCCAGGACCCAAAGACCTAGCTGGCCTGAAGGGCCCCCAGGGGGCTCCCTAGCAGCCTCTCTCCATTTGGGTCTGGGGGCTTTAGTTGGGCCGGGAACCTGGGAGGTACCTGCAAGGTTGCAGTTCGCGGCCCGAGAAGCACTCTCCGGCCAACATGCCCAACTGCAGCAACAGCTCCCAATCCGAAGGAGCCAGGACCCAAAGACCTAGCTGGCCTGAAGGGCCCCCAGGGGGCCCCCAAGCAGCCCCTCTCAATTTGGGTCTGGGGGCTTTCGTTGGGCATGGAACCTGGGAGATTCCTGCAAGGTTGCAGTTCGCGGCCCGAGAAGCACTCTCCGGCCAACATGCCCAACTGCAGGAACAGCTCCCAAAGCGAAGGAGCCAGGACCCAAAGACCTAGCTGGCCTGAAGGGCCCCCAGGGGTCCCCCAAGCAGCCCCTCTCAATTTGGGTCTGGGGGCTTTCGTTGGGCCGGGAACCTGGGAGATTCCTGCAAGGTTGCAGTTCGCGGCCCGAGAAGCACTCTCCGGCCAACATGCCCAACTGCAGCAACAGCTCCCAAAGCGAAGGAGCCAGGACCCAAAGACCTAGCTGGCCTGAAGGGCCCCCAGGGGTCCCCCAAGCAGCCCCTCTCAATTTGGGTCTGGGGGCTTTCGTTGGGCCGGGAACCTGGGAGGTACCTGCAAGTTACATTTCGCGGCCCGAGAAGCACTCTCCGCCCAACATGCCCAACTGCAGCAACAGCTCCCAAAGCGAAGGAGCCAGGACCCAAAGACCTAGCTGGCCTGAAGGGCCCCCAGGGGGCCCCCAAGCAGCCCCTCTCCATTTGGGTCTGGGGGTTTTCGTTGGGCCGGGAAACTGGGAGGTATCTGCAAGGTTGCAGTTCGCGGCCCGAGAAGCACTCTCCGGCCAACATGCCCAACTGCAGCAACAGCTCCCAAACCGAAGGAGCCAGGACCCAAAGACCTAGCTGGCCTGAAGGGCCCCCAGGGGGCTCCCAAGCAGCCTCTCTCAATTTGGGTCTGGGGGCTTTAGTTGGGCCGGGAACCTGGGAGGTACCTGCAAGGTTGCAGTTCGCGGCCCGAGAAGCACTCTCCGGCCAACATGCCCAACTGCAGCAACAGCTCCCAAACCGAAGGAGCCAGGACCCAAAGACCTAGCTGGCCTGAAGGGCCCCCAGGGGGCCCCCAAGCAGCCCCTCTCAATTTGGGTCTGGGGGCTTTCGTTGGGCCGGGAACCTGGGAGGTACCTGCAAGGTTGCAGTTCGCGGCCCGAGAAGCACTCTCCGGCCAACATGCCCAACTGCAGCAACAGCTCCCAAAGCGAAGGAGCCAGGACCCAAAGACCTAGCTGGCCTGAAGGGCCCCCAGGGGGCCCCCAAGCAGCCCCTCTCAATTTGGGTCTGGGGGCTTTCGTTGGGCATGGAACCTGGGAGATTCCTGCAAGGTTGCAGTTCGCGGCCCGAGAAGCACTCTCCGGCCAACATGCCCAACTGCAGGAACAGCTCCCAAAGCGAAGGAGCCAGGACCCAAAGACCTAGCTGGCCTGAAGGGCCCCCAGGGGTCCCCCAAGCAGCCCCTCTCAATTTGGGTCTGGGGGCTTTCGTTGGGCCGGGAACCTGGGAGATTCCTGCAAGGTTGCAGTTCGCGGCCCGAGAAGCACTCTCCGGCCAACATGCCCAACTGCAGCAACAGCTCCCAAAGCGAAGGAGCCAGGACCCAAAGACCTAGCTGGCCTGAAGGGCCCCCAGGGGTCCCCCAAGCAGCCCCTCTCAATTTGGGTCTGGGGGCTTTCGTTGGGCCGGGAACCTGGGAGGTACCTGCAAGTTACATTTCGCGGCCCGAGAAGCACTCTCCGCCCAACATGCCCAACTGCAGCAACAGCTCCCAAAGCGAAGGAGCCAGGACCCAAAGACCTAGCTGGCCTGAAGGGCCCCCAGGGGGCCCCCAAGCAGCCCCTCTCCATTTGGGTCTGGGGGTTTTCGTTGGGCCGGGAAACTGGGAGGTATCTGCAAGGTTGCAGTTCGCGGCCCGAGAAGCACTCTCCGGCCAACATGCCCAACTGCAGCAACAGCTCCCAAACCGAAGGAGCCAGGACCCAAAGACCTAGCTGGCCTGAAGGGCCCCCAGGGGGCTCCCAAGCAGCCTCTCTCAATTTGGGTCTGGGGGCTTTAGTTGGGCCGGGAACCTGGGAGGTACCTGCAAGGTTGCAGTTCGCGGCCCGAGAAGCACTCTCCGGCCAACATGCCCAACTGCAGCAACAGCTCCCAAACCGAAGGAGCCAGGACCCAAAGACCTAGCTGGCCTGAAGGGCCCCCAGGGGGCCCCCAAGCAGCCCCTCTCAATTTGGGTCTGGGGGCTTTCGTTGGGCCGGGAACCTGGGAGATTCCTGCAAGTTTGCAGTTCGCGGCCCGAGAAGCACTCTCCGGCCAACATGCCCAACTGCAGCAACAGCTCCCAAAGCGAAGGAGCCAGGACCCAAAGACCTAGGTGGCCTGAAGGGCCCCCAGGGGGCCCCCAAGCAGCCCCTCTCAATTTGGGTCTGGGGGCTTTCGTTGGGCCGGGAACCTGGGAGAATCCTGCAAGGTTGCAGTTCGCGGCCCGAGAAGCACTCTCCGGCCAACATGCTCAACTGCAGCAACAGCTCCCAAAGCGAAGGAGCCAGGACCCAAAGACCTAGCTGGCCTGAAGGGCCCCCATGGGGCCCCCAAGCAGCCCCTCTCAATTTGGGTCTGGGGGCTTTCGTTGGGCCGGGAACCTGGGAGATTCCTGCAAGGTTGCAGTTCGCGGCCCGAGAAGCACTCTCCGGCCAACATGCTCAACTGCAGCAACAGCTCCCAAACCGAAGGAGCCAGGACCCAAAGACCTAGCTGGCCTGAAGGGCCACCAGGGGGGCCCCAAGCAGCCCCTCTCAATTTGGGTCTGGGGGCTTTCGTTGGGCCGGGAACCTGGGAGAATCCTGCAAGGTTGCAGTTCGCGGCCCGAGAAGCACTCTCCGGCCAACATGCCCAACGTCAGCAACAGCTCCCAAACCGAAGGAGCCAGGACCCAAAGACCTAGCTGGCTTGAAGGGCCCCCAGGGGGCCCCCAAGCAGCCCCTCTCAATTTGGGTCTGGGGGCTTTCTTTAGGCTGAGAACCTGGGAGATACCAGCAAGGATGCAGTTCGCGGCCCGAGAAGCACTCTCCGGCCAACATGCCCAATATCCAGCAACAGCTCCCAAAGCGAAGGAGCCAGGACCCAAAGACCTAGCTGGCCTGAAGGGCCCCCAGGGGGCCACAAAGCAGCCCCTCTCCATTTTGGTCTGGGGTCTTTCGTTGGGCATGTATATCTGAGAGGTACCTGCAAGTTACATTTCGCGGCCCGAGAAGCACTCTCCGCCCAACATGCCCAATATCCAGCAACAGCTCCCAAAGCGAAGGAGCCAGGACCCAAAGACCTAGCTGGCCTGAAGGGCCCCCAGGGGGCCCCCAAGCACCCCCTCTCCATTTGGGTCTGGGGGTTTTCGTTGGGCCGGGAACCTGGGAGGTACCTGCAAGGTTGCAGTTCGCGGCCCGAGAAGCACTCTCCGGCCAACATGCTCAACTGCAGCAACAGCTCCCAAACCGAAGGAGCCAGGACCCAAAGACCTAGCTGGCCTGAAGGGCCCCCAGGGGGCTCCCAAGCAGCCTCTCTCCATTTGGGTCTGGGGGCTTTAGTTGGGCCGGGAACCTGGGAGGTACCTGCAAGGTTGCAGTTCGCGGCCCGAGAAGCACTCTCCGGCCAACATGCCCAACTGCAGCAACAGCTCCCAATCCGAAGGAGCCAGGACCCAAAGACCTAGCTGGCCTGAAGGGCCCCCAGGGGGCCCCCAAGCAGCCCCTCTCAATTTGGGTCTGGGGGCTTTCGTTGGGCCGGGAACCTGGGAGATTCCTGCAAGGTTGCAGTTCGCGGCCCGAGAAGCACTCTCCGGCCAACATGCCCAACTGCAGCAACAGCTCCCAAAGCGAAGGAGCCAGGACCCAAAGACCTAGCTGGCCTGAAGGGCCCCCAGGGGGCCCCCAAGCAGCCCCTCTCCATTTGGGTCTGGGGGCTTTCGTTGGGCCGGGAACCTGGGAGAATCCTGCAAGGTTGCAGTTCGCGGCCCGAGAAGCACTCTCCGGCCAACATGCTCAACTGCAGCAACAGCTCCCAAAGCGAAGGAGCCAGGACCCAAAGACCTAGCTGGCCTGAAGGGCCCCCAGGGGGCCCCCAAGCAGCCCCTCTCCATTTGGGTCTGGGGGCTTTCGTTGGGCCGGGAACCTGGGAGATTCCTGCAAGGTTGCAGTTCGCGGCCCGAGAAGCACTCTCCGGCCAACATGCCCAACTGCAGCAACAGCTCCCAAAGCGAAGGAGCAAGGACCCAAAGACCTAGCTGGCCTGAAGGGCCCCCAGGGGGCCCCCAAGCAGCCCCTCTCCATTTGGGTCTGGGGGCTTTTTTTGGGCCGGGAACCTGGGAGATTCCTGCAAGGTTGCAGTTCGAGGCCCGAGAAGCACTCTCCTGCCAACATGCACAACGTCAGCAACAGCTCCCAAACCGAAGGAGCCAGGACCCAAAGACCTAGCTGGCCTGAAGGGCCCCCAGGGGGCCCCCAAGCAGCCCCTCTCCATTTGGGTCTGGGGGCTTTCTTTAGGCTGAGAACCTGGGAGATACCAGCAAGGTTGCAGTTCGCGGCCCGAGAAGCACTCTCCGGCCAACATGCCCAACTGCAGCAACAGCTCCCAAAGCGAAGGAGCCAGGACCCAAAGACCTAGCTGGCCTGAAGGGCCCCCAGGGGGCCCCCAAGCAGCCCCTCTCAATTTGGGTCTGGGGGCTTTCGTTGGGCATGGAACCTGGGAGATTCCTGCAAGGTTGCAGTTCGCGGCCCGAGAAGCACTCTCCGGCCAACATGCCCAACTGCAGCAACAGCTCCCAAAGCGAAGGAGCCAGGACCCAAAGACCTAGCTGGCCTGAAGGGCCCCCAGGGGGCCCCCAAGCAGCCCCTCTCAATTTGGGTCTGGGGGCTTTCGTTGGGCCGGGAACCTGGGAGAATCCTGCAAGGTTGCAGTTCGCGGCCCGAGAAGCACTCTCCGGCCAACATGCCCAACTGCAGCAACAGCTCCCAAAGCGAAGGAGCCAGGACCCAAAGACCTAGCTGGCCTGAAGGGCCCCCAGGGGGCCCCCAAGCAGCCCCTCTCAATTTGGGTCTGGGGGCTTTCGTTGGGCCGGGAACCTGGGAGGTACCTGCAAGTTACATTTCGCGGCCCGAGAAGCACTCTCCGCCCAACATGCCCAACTGCAGCAACAGCTCCCAAACCGAAGGAGCCAGGACCCAAAGACCTAGCTGGCCTGAAGGGCCCCCAGGGGGCCCCCAAGCAGCCCCTCTCCATTTGGGTCTGGGGGTTTTCGTTGGGCCGGGAACCTGGGAGGTACCTGCAAGGTTGCAGTTCGCGGCCCGAGAAGCACTCTCCGGCCAACATGCCCAACTGCAGCAACAGCTCCCAAACCGAAGGAGCCAGGACCCAAAGACCTAGCTGGCCTGAAGGGCCCCCAGGGGGCTCCCAAGCAGCCTCTCTCCATTTGGGTCTGGGGGCTTTAGTTGGGCCGGGAACCTGGGAGGTACCTGCAAGGTTGCAGTTCGCGGCCCGAGAAGCACTCTCCGGCCAACATGCCCAACTGCAGCAACAGCTCCCAAACCGAAGGAGCCAGGACCCAAAGACCTAGCTGGCCTGAAGGGCCCCCAGGGGGCCCCCAAGCAGCCCCTCTCAATTTGGGTCTGGGGGCTTTCGTTGGGCCGGGAACCTGGGAGATTCCTGCAAGGTTGCAGTTCGCGGCCCGAGAAGCACTCTCCGGCCAACATGCCCAACTGCAGCAACAGCTCCCAAAGCGAAGGAGCCAGGACCCAAAGACCTAGCTGGCCTGAAGGGCCCCCAGGGGGCCCCCAAGCAGCCCCTCTCCATTTGGGTCTGGGGGCTTTCGTTGGGCCGGGAACCTGGGAGAATCCTGCAAGGTTGCAGTTCGCGGCCCGAGAAGCACTCTCCGGCCAACATGCTCAACTGCAGCAACAGCTCCCAAACCGAAGGAGCCAGGACCCAAAGACCTAGCTGGCCTGAAGGGCCCCCAGGGGGCCCCCAAGCAGCCCCTCTCAATTTGGGTCTGGGGGCTTTCGTTGGGCCGGGAACCTGGGAGATTCCTGCAAGGTTGCAGTTCGCGGCCCGAGAAGCACTCTCCGGCCAACATGCTCAACTGCAGCAACAGCTCCCAAACCGAAGGAGCCAGGACCCAAAGACCTAGCTGGCCTGAAGGGCCCCCAGGGGGGCCCCAAGCAGCCCCTCTCAATTTGGGTCTGGGGGCTTTCGTTGGGCCGGGAACCTGGGAGAATCCTGCAAGGTTGCAGTTCGCGGCCCGAGAAGCACTCTCCGGCCAACATGCCCAACTGCAGCAACAGCTCCCAAACCGAAGGAGCCAGGACCCAAAGACCTAGCTGGCCTGAAGGGCCCCCAGGGGGCCCCCAAGCAGCCCCTCTCAAATTGGGTCTGGGGGCTTTCGTTGGGCCGGGAACCTGGGAGAATCCTGCAAGGTTGCAGTTCGCGGCCCGAGAAGCACTCTCCGGCCAACATGCCCAACTGCAGCAACAGCTCCCAAACCGAAGGAGCCAGGACCCAAAGACCTAGCTGGCCTGAAGGGCCCCCAGGGGTCCCCCAAGCAGCCCCTCTCCATTTGGGTCTGGGGGCTTTCGTTGGGCCGGGAACCTGGGAGATTCCTGCAAGGTTGCAGTTCGCGGCCCGAGAAGCACTCTCCGGCCAACATGCCCAACTGCAGCAACAGCTCCCAAAGCGAAGGAGCCAGGACCCAAAGACCTAGCTGGCCTGAAGGGCCCCCAGGGGGCCCCCAAGCAGCCCCTCTCCATTTGGGTCTGGGGGCTTTCGTTGGGCCGGGAACCTGGGAGAATCCTGCAAGGTTGCAGTTCGCGGCCCGAGAAGCACTCTCCGGCCAACATGCTCAACTGCAGCAACAGCTCCCAAACCGAAGGAGCCAGGACCCAAAGACCTAGCTGGCCTGAAGGGCCCCCAGGGGGCCCCCAAGCAGCCCCTCTCAATTTGGGTCTGGGGGCTTTCGTTGGGCCGGGAACCTGGGAGATTCCTGCAAGGTTGCAGTTCGCGGCCCGAGAAGCACTCTCCGGCCAACATGCCCAACTGCAGCAACAGCTCCCAAAGCGAAGGAGCCAGGACCCAAAGACCTAGCTGGCCTGAAGGGCCCCCAGGGGGGCCCCAAGCAGCCCCTCTCAATTTGGGTCTGGGGGCTTTCGTTGGGCCGGGAACCTGGGAGAATCCTGCAAGGTTGCAGTTCGCGGCCCGAGAAGCACTCTCCAGCCAACATGCCCAACGTCCAGCAACAGCTCCCAAACCGAAGGAGCCAGGACCCAAAGACCTAGCTGGCCTGAAGGGCCCCCAGGGGGCCCCCAAGCAGCCCCTCTCCATTTGGGTCTGGGGGCTTTCGTTGGGCCGGGAACCTGGGAGATTCCTGCAAGGTTGCAGTTCGCGGCCCGAGAAGCACTCTCCGGCCAACATGCCCAACTGCAGCAACAGCTCCCAAAGCGAAGGAGCCAGGACCCAAAGACCTAGCTGGCCTGAAGGGCCCCCAGGGGTCCCCCAAGCAGCCCCTCTCCATTTGGGTCTGGGGGCTTTCGTTGG
The DNA here is from genome assembly GCF_964237585.1 of Gallinula chloropus. Classification (NCBI taxonomy): domain Eukaryota; kingdom Metazoa; phylum Chordata; class Aves; order Gruiformes; family Rallidae; genus Gallinula; species Gallinula chloropus. The sequence goes on along the minus strand of NW_028168280.1, from coordinate 99,622 downwards.
GCCGGGAACCTGGGAGATTCCTGCGAGGTTGCAGTTCGAGGCCCGAGAAGCACTCTCCGGCCAACATGCCCAACTGCAGCAACAGCTCCCAAACCGAAGGAGCCAGGACCCAAAGACCTAGCTGGCCTGAAGGGCCCCCAGGGGGCCCCCAAGCAGCCCCTCTCAAATTGGGTCTGGGGGCTTTCGTTGGGCCGGGAACCTGGGAGAATCCTGCAAGGTTGCAGTTCGCGGCCCGAGAAGCACTCTCCGGCCAACATGCCCAACTGCAGCAACAGCTCCCAAACCGAAGGAGCCAGGACCCAAAGACCTAGCTGGCCTGAAGGGCCCCCAGGGGTCCCCCAAGCAGCCCCTCTCCATTTGGGTCTGGGGGCTTTCGTTGGGCCGGGAACCTGGGAGATTCCTGCAAGGTTGCAGTTCGCGGCCCGAGAAGCACTCTCCGGCCAACATGCCCAACTGCAGCAACAGCTCCCAAAGCGAAGGAGCCAGGACCCAAAGACCTAGCTGGCCTGAAGGGCCCCCAGGGGGCCCCCAAGCAGCCCCTCTCCATTTGGGTCTGGGGGCTTTCGTTGGGCCGGGAACCTGGGAGAATCCTGCAAGGTTGCAGTTCGCGGCCCGAGAAGCACTCTCCGGCCAACATGCTCAACTGCAGCAACAGCTCCCAAACCGAAGGAGCCAGGACCCAAAGACCTAGCTGGCCTGAAGGGCCCCCAGGGGGCCCCCAAGCAGCCCCTCTCAATTTGGGTCTGGGGGCTTTCGTTGGGCCGGGAACCTGGGAGAATCCTGCAAGGTTGCAGTTCGCGGCCCGAGAAGCACTCTCCGGCCAACATGCCCAACTGCAGCAACAGCTCCCAAAGCGAAGGAGCCAGGACACAAAGACCTAGCTGGCCTGAAGGGCCCCCAGGGGCCCCCAAGCAGCCCCTCTCCATTTGGGTCTGGGGGCTTTCGTTGGGCCGGGAACCTGGGAGATTCCTGCGAGGTTGCAGTTCGAGGCCCGAGAAGCACTCTCCGGCCAACATGCCCAACTGCAGCAACAGCTCCCAAACCGAAGGAGCCAGGACCCAAAGACCTAGCTGGCCTGAAGGGCCCCCAGGGGGCCCCCAAGCAGCCCCTCTCAATTTGGGTCTGGGGGCTTTCGTTGGGCATGTATACCTGGGAGGTACCTGCAAGGTTACAATTCGCGGCCCGAGAAGCACTCTCCGGCCAACATGCCCAACTGCAGCAACAGCTCCCAAACCGAAGGAGCCAGGACCCAAAGACCTAGCTGGCCTGAAGGGCCCCCAGGGGGCCCCCAAGCAGCCCCTCTCAATTTGGGTCTGGGGGCTTTCGTTGGGCATGGAACCTGGGAGATTCCTGCAAGGTTGCAGTTCGCGGCCCGAGAAGCACTCTCCGGCCAACATGCCCAACTGCAGCAACAGCTCCCAAAGCGAAGGAGCCAGGACCCAAAGACCTAGCTGGCCTGAAGGGCCCCCAGGGGGCCCCCAAGCAGCCCCTCTCAATTTGGGTCTGGGGGCTTTCGTTGGGCCGGGAACCTGGGAGATTCCTGCAAGGTTGCAGTTCGCGGCCCGAGAAGCACTCTCCGGCCAACATGCCCAAATGCAGCAACAGCTCCCAAACCGAAGGAGCCAGGACCCAAAGACCTAGCTGGCCTGAAGGGCCCCCAGGGGTCCCCCAAGCAGCCCCTCTCCATTTGGGTCTGGGGGCTTTCGTTGGGCCGGGAACCTGGGAGATTCCTGCAAGGTTGCAGTTCGCGGCCCGAGAAGCACTCTCCGGCCAACATGCCCAACTGCAGCAACAGCTCCCAAAGCGAAGGAGCCAGGACCCAAAGACCTAGCTGGCCTGAAGGGCCCCCAGGGGGCCCCCAAGCAGCCCCTCTCCATTTGGGTCTGGGGGCTTTCGTTGGGCCGGGAACCTGGGAGGTACCTGCAAGGTTGCAGTTCGCGGCCCGAGAAGCACTCTCCGGCCAACATGCCCAACTGCAGCAACAGCTCCCAAAGCGAAGGAGCAAGGACACAAAGACCTAGCTGGCCTGAAGGGCCCCCAGGGGGCCACCAAGCAGCCCCTCTCCATTTGGGTCTGGGGGCTTTCGTTGGGCATGGAACCTGGGAGATTCCTGCAAGGTTGCAGTTCGCGGCCCGAGAAGCACTCTCCGGCCAACATGCCCAACTGCAGCAACAGCTCCCAAAGCGAAGGAGCCAGGACCCAAAGACCTAGCTGGCCTGAAGGGCCCCCAGGGGGCCACCAAGCAGCCCCTCTCCATTTGGGTCTAGGGGCTTTCGTTGGGCATGGATATCTGAGAGGTACCTGCAAGGTTGCAGTTCGCGGCCCGAGAAGCACTCTCCGGCCAACATGCCCAACTGCAGCAACAGCTCCCAAACCGAAGGAGCCAGGACCCAAAGACCTAGCTGGCCTGAAGGGCCCCCAGGGGGCCCCCAAGCAGCCCCTCTCAATTTGGGTCTGGGGGCTTTCGTTGGACCGGGAACCTGGGAGGTACCTGCAAGGTTGCAGTTCGCGGCCCGAGAAGCACTCTCCGGCCAACATGCCCAACGTCCAGCAACAGCTCCCAAACCGAAGGAGCCAGGACCCAAAGACCTAGCTGGCCTGAAGTGCCCCCAGGGGGTCCCCAAGCAGCCCCTCTCCATTTGGGTCTGGGGGCTTTCGTTGGGCGGGGAACCTGGGAGATTCATGCAAGGTTGCAGTTCGCGGCCCGAGAAGCACTCTCCGGCCAACATGCTCAACTGCAGCAACAGCTCCCAAAGCGAAGGAGCCAGGACCCAAAGACCTAGGTGGCCTGAAGGGCCCCCAGGGGGCCCCCAAGCAGCCCCTCTCCATTTGGGTCTGGGGGCTTTCGTTGGGCATGGAACCTGGGAGATTCCTGCAAGGTTGCAGTTCGCGGCCCGAGAAGCACTCTCCGGCCAACATGCCCAACTGCAGCAACAGCTCCCAAAGCGAAGGAGCCAGGACCCAAAGACCTAGCTGGCCTGAAGGGCCCCCAGGGGGCCCCCAAGCAGCCCCTCTCAATTTGGGTCTGGGGGCTTTCGTTGGGCATGGAACCTGGGAGATTCCTGCAAGGTTGCAGTTCGCGGCCCGAGAAGCACTCTCCGGCCAACATGCCCAAATGCAGCAACAGCTCCCAAACCGAAGGAGCCAGGACCCAAAGACCTAGCTGGCCTGAAGGGCCCCCAGGGGTCCCCCAAGCAGCCCCTCTCCATTTGGGTCTGGGGGCTTTCGTTGGGCATGGATACCTGAGATGTACCTGCAAGTTTACAGTTCGCGGCCCGAGAAGCACTCTCCGGCCAACATGCCCAACTGCAGCAACAGCTCCCAAAGCGAAGGAGCCAGGACCCAAAGACCTAGCTGGCCTGAAGGGCCCCCAGGGGGCCCCCAAGCAGCCCCTCTCAATTTGGGTCTGGGGGCTTTCGTTGGGCATGGAACCTGGGATATTCCTGCAAGGTTGCAGTTCGCGGCCCGAGAAGCACTCTCCGGCCAACATGCCCAACTGCAGCAACAGCTCCCAAACCGAAGGAGCCAGGACCCAAAGACCTAGGTGGCCTGAAGGGCCCCCAGGGGTCCCCCAAGCAGCCCCTCTCCATTTGGGTCTGGGGGCTTTCGTTGGGCCGGGAACCTGGGAGGTACCTGCAAGGTTGCAGTTCGCGGCCCGAGAAGCACTCTCCGGCCAACATGCCCAACTGCAGCAACAGCTCCCAAACCGAAGGAGCCAGGACCCAAAGACCTAGCTGGCCTGAAGTGCCCCCAGGGGGTCCCCAAGCAGCCCCTCTCCATTTGGGTCTGGGGGCTTTCGTTGGGCGGGGAACCTGGGAGATTCATGCAAGGTTGCAGTTCGCGGCCCGAGAAGCACTCTCCGGCCAACATGCTCAACTGCAGCAACAGCTCCCAAAGCGAAGGAGCCAGGACCCAAAGACCTAGGTGGCCTGAAGGGCCCCCAGGGGGCCCCCAAGCAGCCCCTCTCCATTTGGGTCTGGGGGCTTTCGTTGGGCATGGAACCTGGGAGATTCCTGCAAGGTTGCAGTTCGCGGCCCGAGAAGCACTCTCCGGCCAACATGCCCAACTGCAGCAACAGCTCCCAAAGCGAAGGAGCCAGGACCCAAAGACCTAGCTGGCCTGAAGGGCCCCCAGGGGGCCCCCAAGCAGCCCCTCTCAATTTGGGTCTGGGGGCTTTCGTTGGGCCGGGAACCTGGGAGATTCCTGCAAGGTTGCAGTTCGCGGCCCGAGAAGCACTCTCCGGCCAACATGCCCAAATGCAGCAACAGCTCCCAAACCGAAGGAGCCAGGACCCAAAGACCTAGCTGGCCTGAAGGGCCCCCAGGGGTCCCCCAAGCAGCCCCTCTCCATTTGGGTCTGGGGGCTTTCGTTGGGCATGGATACCTGAGATGTACCTGCAAGTTTACAGTTCGCGGCCCGAGAAGCACTCTCCGGCCAACATGCCCAACTGCAGCAACAGCTCCCAAAGCGAAGGAGCCAGGACCCAAAGACCTAGCTGGCCTGAAGGGCCCCCAGGGGGCCCCCAAGCAGCCCTTCTCCATTTGGGTCAGGGGGCTTTCGTTGGGCATGGAACCTGGGAGATTCCTGCAAGGTTGCAGTTCGCGGCCCGAGAAGCACTCTCCGGCCAACATGCCCAACTGCAGCAACAGCTCCCAAAGCGAAGGAGCCAGGACCCAAAGACCTAGCTGGCCTGAAGGGCCCCCAGGGGGCCCGCAAGCAGCCCCTCTCAATTTGGGTCTGGGGGCTTTCGTTGGGCCGGGAACCTGGGAGATTCCTGCAAGGTTGCAGTTCGCGGCCCGAGAAGCACTCTCCGGCCAACATGCCCAACTGCAGCAACAGCTCCCAAAGCGAAGGAGCCAGGACCCAAAGACCTAGCTGGCCTGAAGGGCCCCCAGGGGTCCCCCAAGCAGCCCCTCTCCATTTGGGTCTGGGGGCTTTCGTTGGGCCGGGAACCTGGGAGGTACCTGCAAGGTTGCAGTTCGCGGCCCGAGAAGCACTCTCCGGCCAACATGCCCAACTGCAGCAACAGCTCCCAAACCGAAGGAGCCAGGACCCAAAGACCTAGCTGGCCTGAAGTGCCCCCAGGGGGTCCCCAAGCAGCCCCTCTCCATTTGGGTCTGGGGGCTTTCGTTGGGCGGGGAACCTGGGAGATTCATGCAAGGTTGCAGTTCGCGGCCCGAGAAGCACTCTCCGGCCAACATGCTCAACTGCAGCAACAGCTCCCAAAGCGAAGGAGCCAGGACCCAAAGACCTAGGTGGCCTGAAGGGCCCCCAGGGGGCCCCCAAGCAGCCCCTCTCCATTTGGGTCTGGGGGCTTTCGTTGGGCATGGAACCTGGGAGATTCCTGCAAGGTTGCAGTTCGCGGCCCGAGAAGCACTCTCCGGCCAACATGCCCAACTGCAGCAACAGCTCCCAAAGCGAAGGAGCCAGGACCCAAAGACCTAGCTGGCCTGAAGGGCCCCCAGGGGGCCCCCAAGCAGCCCCTCTCAATTTGGGTCTGGGGGCTTTCGTTGGGCCGGGAACCTGGGAGATTCCTGCAAGGTTGCAGTTCGCGGCCCGAGAAGCACTCTCCGGCCAACATGCCCAAATGCAGCAACAGCTCCCAAACCGAAGGAGCCAGGACCCAAAGACCTAGCTGGCCTGAAGGGCCCCCAGGGGTCCCCCAAGCAGCCCCTCTCCATTTGGGTCTGGGGGCTTTCGTTGGGCATGGATACCTGAGATGTACCTGCAAGTTTACAGTTCGCGGCCCGAGAAGCACTCTCCGGCCAACATGCCCAACTGCAGCAACAGCTCCCAAAGCGAAGGAGCCAGGACCCAAAGACCTAGCTGGCCTGAAGGGCCCCCAGGGGGCCCCCAAGCAGCCCTTCTCCATTTGGGTCAGGGGGCTTTCGTTGGGCATGGAACCTGGGAGATTCCTGCAAGGTTGCAGTTCGCGGCCCGAGAAGCACTCTCCGGCCAACATGCCCAACTGCAGCAACAGCTCCCAAAGCGAAGGAGCCAGGACCCAAAGACCTAGCTGGCCTGAAGGGCCCCCAGGGGGCCCGCAAGCAGCCCCTCTCAATTTGGGTCTGGGGGCTTTCGTTGGGCCGGGAACCTGGGAGATTCCTGCAAGGTTGCAGTTCGCGGCCCGAGAAGCACTCTCCGGCCAACATGCCCAACTGCAGCAACAGCTCCCAAAGCGAAGGAGCCAGGACCCAAAGACCTAGCTGGCCTGAAGGGCCCCCAGGGGGCCCCCAAGCAGCCCCTCTCCATTTGGGTCTGGGGGCTTTCGTTGGGCCGGGAACCTGGGAGAATCCTGCAAGGTTGCAGTTCGCGGCCCGAGAAGCACTCTCCGGCCAACATGCCCAACTGCAGCAACAGCTCCCAAAGCAAAGGAGCAAGGACACAAAGACCTAGCTGGCCTGAAGGGCCCCCAGGGGGCCACCAAGCAGCCCCTCTCCATTTGGGTCTGGGGGCTTTCGTTGGGCATGGAACCTGGGAGATTCCTGCAAGGTTGCAGTTCGCGGCCCGAGAAGCACTCTCCGGCCAACATGCCCAACTGCAGCAACAGCTCCCAAAGCGAAGGAGCCAGGACCCAAAGACCTAGCTGGCCTGAAGGGCCCCCAGGGGGCCACCAAGCAGCCCCTCTCCATTTGGGTCTAGGGGCTTTCGTTGGGCATGGATATCTGAGAGGTACCTGCAAGGTTGCAGTTCGCGGCCCGAGAAGCACTCTCCGGCCAACATGCCCAACTGCAGCAACAGCTCCCAAACCGAAGGAGCCAGGACCCAAAGACCTAGCTGGCCTGAAGGGCCCCCAGGGGGCCCCCAAGCAGCCCCTCTCCATTTGGGTCTGGGGGCTTTCGTTGGGCCGGGAACCTGGGTGGTACCTGCAAGTTTACAGTTCGCGGCCCGAGAAGCACTCTCCGGCCAACATGCCCAACTGCAGCAACAGCTCCCAAACCGAAGGAGCCAGGACACAAAGACCTAGCTGGCCTGAAGTGCCCCCAGGGGGTCCCCAAGCAGCCCCTCTCCATTTGGGTCTGGGGGCTTTCGTTGGGCCGGGAACCTGGGAGATTCATGCAAGGTTGCAGTTCGCGGCCCGAGAAGCACTCTCCGGCCAACATGCTCAACTGCAGCAACAGCTCCCAAAGCGAAGGAGCCAGGACCCAAAGACCTAGCTGGCCTGAAGGGCCCCCAGGGGGCCCCCAAGCAGCCCCTCTCCATTTGGGTCTGGGGGCTTTCGTTGGGCCGGGAACCTGGGAGATTCCAGCAAGGTTGCAGTTCGCGGCCCGAGAAGCACTCTCCGGCCAACATGCCCAACTGCAGCAACAGCTCCCAAAGCGAAGGAGCCAGGACCCAAAGACCTAGCTGGCCTGAAGGGCCCCCAGGGGGCCCCCAAGCAGCCCCTCTCCATTTGGGTCTGGGGGCTTTCGTTGGGCATGGAACCTGGGAGGTACATGCAAGGTTGCAGTTCGAGGCCCGAGAAGCACTCTCCGGCCAACATGCCCAACTGCAGCAACAGCTCCCAAAGCGAAGGAGCCAGGACCCAAAGACCTAGCTGGCCTGAAGGGCCCCCAGGGGGCCCCCAAGCAGCCCCTCTCCATTTGGGTCTGGGGGCTTTTTTTGGGCCGGGAACCTGGGAGATTCCTACAAGGTTGCAGTTCGAGGCCCGAGAAGCACTCTCCTGCCAACATGCTCAACTGCAGCAACAGCTCCCAAAGCGAAGGAGCCAGGACCCAAAGACCTAGCTGGCCTGAAGTGCCCCCAGGGGGCCCCCAAGCAGCCCCTCTCCATTTGGGTCTGGGGGCTTTCTTTAGGCTGAGAACCTGGGAGATACCAGCAAGGTTGCAGTTCGCGGCCCGAGAAGCACTCTCCGGCCAACATGCCCAATATCCAGCAACAGCTCGCAAAGCGAAGGAGCCAGGACCCAAAGACCTAGCTGGCCTGAAGGGCCCCCAGGGGGCCACCAAGCAGCCCCTCTCCATTTGGGTCTGGGGGCTTTCGTTGGGCATGTATACCTGAGAGGTACCTGCAAGTTACATTTCGCGGCCCGAAAATCACTCTCCGCCCAACATGCCCAACTGCAGCAACAGCTCCCAAACCGAAGGAGCCAGGACCCAAAGACCTAGCTGGCCTGAAGGGCCCCCAGGGGGCCCCCAAGCAGCCCCTCTCCATTTGGGTCTGGGGGTTTTCGTTGGGCCGGGAACCTGGGAGGTACCTGCAAGGTTGCAGTTCGCGGCCCGAGAAGCACTCTCCGGCCAACATGCCCAACTGCAGCAACAGCTCCCAAACCGAAGGAGCCAGGACCCAAAGACCTAGCTGGCCTGAAGGGCCCCCAGGGGGCCCCCAAGCAGCCCCTCTCCATTTGGGTCTGGGGGCTTTAGTTGGGCCGGGAACCTGGGAGATTCCTGCAAGGTTGAAGTTCGCGGCCCGAGAAGCACTCTCCGGCCAACATGCCCAACTGCAGCAACAGCTCCCAAAGCGAAGGAGCCAGGACCCAAAGACCTAGCTGGCCTGAAGGGCCCCCAGGGGGCCCCCAAGCAGCCCCTCTCCATTTGGGTCTGGGGGCTTTCGTTGGGCCGGGAACCTGGGAGAATCCTGCAAGGTTGCAGTTCGCGGCCCGAGAAGCACTCTCCGGCCAACATGCTCAACTGCAGCAACAGCTCCCAAACCGAAGGAGCCAGGACCCAAAGACCTAGCTGGCCTGAAGGGCCCCCAGGGGGCCCCCAAGCAGCCCCTCTCCATTTGGGTCTGGGGGTTTTCGTTGGGCCGGGAACCTGGGAGGTACCTGCAAGGTTGCAGTTCGCGGCCCGAGAAGCACTCTCCGGCCAACATGCCCAACTGCAGCAACAGCTCCCAAACCGAAGGAGCCAGGACCCAAAGACCTAGCTGGCCTGAAGGGCCCCCAGGGGGCCCCCAAGCAGCCCCTCTCCATTTGGGTCTGGGGGCTTTAGTTGGGCCGGGAACCTGGGAGATTCCTGCAAGGTTGAAGTTCGCGGCCCGAGAAGCACTCTCCGGCCAACATGCCCAACTGCAGCAACAGCTCCCAAAGCGAAGGAGCCAGGACCCAAAGACCTAGCTGGCCTGAAGGGCCCCCAGGGGGCCCCCAAGCAGCCCCTCTCCATTTGGGTCTGGGGGCTTTCGTTGGGCCGGGAACCTGGGAGAATCCTGCAAGGTTGCAGTTCGCGGCCCGAGAAGCACTCTCCGGCCAACATGCTCAACTGCAGCAACAGCTCCCAAACCGAAGGAGCCAGGACCCAAAGACCTAGCTGGCCTGAAGGGCCCCCACGGGGCCCCCAAGCAGCCCCTCTCCATTTGGGTCTGGGGGCTTTCGTTGGGCATGGATACCTGAGATGTACCTGCAAGTTTACAGTTCGCGGCCCGTGAAGCACTCTCCGGCCAACATGCTCAACTGCAGCAACAGCTCCCAAACCGAAGGAGCCAGGACCCAAAGACCTAGCTGGCCTGAAGGGCCCCCAGGGGGCCCCCAAGCAGCCCTTCTCCATTTGGGTCAGGGGGCTTTCGTTGGGCATGGAACCTGGGAGATTCCTGCAAGGTTGCAGTTCGTGGCCCGAGAAGCACTCTCCGGCCAACATGCCCAACTGCAGCAACAGCTCCCAAAGCGAAGGAGCCAGGACCCAAAGACCTAGCTGGCCTGAAGGGCCCCCAGGGGGCCCCCAAGCAGCCCCTCTCAATTTGGGTCTGGGGGCTTTCGTTGGGCCGGGAACCTGGGAGATTCCTGCAAGGTTGCAGTTCGCGGCCCGAGAAGCACTCTCCGGCCAACATGCCCAACTGCAGCAACAGCTCCCAAAGCGAAGGAGCCAGGACCCAAAGACCTAGCTGGCCTGAAGGGCCCCCAGGGGGCCCCCAAGCAGCCCCTCTCCATTTGCGTCTGGGGGCTTTCGTTGGGCCGGGAACCTGGGAGAATCCTGCAAGGTTGCAGTTCGCGGCCCGAGAAGCACTCTCCGGCCAACATGCCCAACTGCAGCAACAGCTCCCAAAGCGAAGGAGCAAGGACACAAAGACCTAGCTGGCCTGAAGGGCCCCCAGGGGGCCCCCAAGCAGCCCCTCTCCATTTGGGTCTGGGGGCTTTCGTTGGGCATGGAACCTGGGAGATTCCTGCAAGGTTGCAGTTCGCGGCCCGAGAAGCACTCTCCGGCCAACATGCCCAACTGCAGCAACAGCTCCCAAAGCGAAGGAGCCAGGACCCAAAGACCTAGCTGGCCTGAAGGGCCCCCAGGGGGCCACCAAGCAGCCCCTCTCCATTTGGGTCTAGGGTCTTTCGTTGGGCATGGATATCTGAGAGGTACCTGCAAGGTTGCAGTTCGCGGCCCGAGAAGCACTCTCCGGCCAACATGCCCAACTGCAGCAACAGCTCCCAAACCGAAGGAGCCAGGACCCAAAGACCTAGCTGGCCTGAAGGGCCCCCAGGGGGCCCCCAAGCAGCCCCTCTCAATTTGGGTCTGGGGGCTTTCGTTGGGCCGGGAACCTGGGAGGTACCTGCAAGGTTGCAGTTCGCGGCCCGAGAAGCACTCTCCGGCCAACATGCCCAACTGCAGCAACAGCTCCCAAACCGAAGGAGCCAGGACCCAAAGACCTAGCTGGCCTGAAGTGCCCCCAGGGGGTCCCCAAGCAGCCCCTCTCCATTTGGGTCTGGGGGCTTTCGTTGGGCGGGGAACCTGGGAGATTCATGCAAGGTTGCAGTTCGCGGCCCGAGAAGCACTCTCCGGCCAACATGCCCAACTGCAGCAACAGCTCCCAAACCGAAGGAGCCAGGACCCAAAGACCTAGGTGGCCTGAAGGGCCCCCAGGGGTCCCCCAAGCAGCCCCTCTCCATTTGGGTCTGGGGGCTTTCGTTGGGCATGGAACCTGGGAGATTCCTGCAAGGTTGCAGTTCGCGGCCCGAGAAGCACTCTCCGGCCAACATGCTCAACTGCAGCAACAGCTCCCAAAGCGAAGGAGCCAGGACCCAAAGACCTAGCTGGCCTGAAGGGCCCCCAGGGGGCCCCCAAGCAGCCCCTCTCAATTTGGGTCTGGGGGCTTTCGTTGGGCCGGGAACCTGGGAGATTCCTGCAAGGTTGCAGTTCGCGGCCCGAGAAGCACTCTCCGGCCAACATGCCCAAATGCAGCAACAGCTCCCAAACCGAAGGAGCCAGGACCCAAAGACCTAGCTGGCCTGAAGGGCCCCCAGGGGTCCCCCAAGCAGCCCCTCTCCATTTGGGTCTGGGGGCTTTCGTTGGGCATGGATACCTGAGATGTACCTGCAAGTTTACAGTTTGCGGCCCGAGAAGCACTCTCCGGCCAACATGCTCAACTGCAGCAACAGCTCCCAAACCGAAGGAGCCAGGACCCAAAGACCTAGCTGGCCTGAAGGGCCCCCAGGGGGCCCCAAAGCAGCCCTTATCCATTTGGGTCAGGGGGCTTTCGTTGGGCATGGAACCTGGGAGATTCCTGCAAGGTTGCAGTTCGCGGCCCGAGAAGCACTCTCCGGCCAACATGCCCAACTGCAGCAACAGCTCCCAAAGCGAAGGAGCCAGGACCCAAAGACCTAGCTGGCCTGAAGGGCCCCCAGGGGGCCCCCAAGCAGCCCCTCTCAATTTGGGTCTGGGGGCTTTCGTTGGGCCGGGAACCTGGGAGATTCCTGCAAGGTTGCAGTTCGCGGCCCGAGAAGCACTCTCCGGCCAACATGCCCAACTGCAGCAACAGCTCCCAAACCGAAGGAGCCAGGACCCAAAGACCTAGCTGGCCTGAAGGGCCCCCAGGGGGCCACCAAGCAGCCCCTCTCCATTTGGGTCTGGGGGCTTTCGTTGGGCCGGGAACCTGGGAGAATCCTGCAAGGTTGCAGTTCGCGGCCCGAGAAGCACTCTCCGGCCAACATGCCCAACTGCAGCAACAGCTCCCAAAGCGAAGGAGCAAGGACACAAAGACCTAGCTGGCCTGAAGGGCCCCCAGGGGGCCACCAAGCAGCCCCTCTCCATTTGGGTCTAGGGGCTTTCGTTGGGCATGGATATCTGAGAGGTACCTGCAAGGTTGCAGTTCGCGGCCCGAGAAGCACTCTCCGGCCAACATGCCCAACTGCAGCAACAGCTCCCAAACCGAAGGAGCCAGGACCCAAAGACCTAGCTGGCCTGAAGGGCCCCCAGGGGGCCCCCAAGCAGCCCCTCTCCATTTGGGTCTGGGGGCTTTCGTTGGGCCGGGAACCTGGGAGGTACCTGCAAGGTTGCAGTTCGCGGCCCGAGAAGCACTCTCCGGCCAACATGCCCAACTGCAGCAACAGCTCCCAAACCGAAGGAGCCAGGACCCAAAGACCTAGCTGGACTGAAGTGCCCCCAGGGGGTCCCCAAGCAGCCCCTCTCCATTTGGGTCTGGGGGCTTTCGTTGGGCGGGGAACCTGGGAGATTCATGCAAGGTTGCAGTTCGCGGCCCGAGAAGCACTCTCCGGCCAACATGCTCAACTGCAGCAACAGCTCCCAAAGCGAAGGAGCCAGGACCCAAAGACCTAGGTGGCCTGAAGGGCCCCCAGGGGGCCCCCAAGCAGCCCCTCTCCATTTGGGTCTGGGGGCTTTCGTTGGGCCGGGAACCTGGGAGATTCCAGCAAGGTTGCAGTTCGCGGCCCGAGAAGCACTCTCCGGCCAACATGCCCAACTGCAGCAACAGCTCCCAAACCGAAGGAGCCAGGACCCAAAGACCTAGCTGGCCTGAAGGGCCCCCAGGGGGCCCCCAAGCAGCCCCTCTCAATTTGGGTCTGGGGGCTTTCGTTGGGCCGGGAACCTGGGAGATTCCTGCAAGGTTGCAGTTCGAGGCCCGAGAAGCACTCTCCGGCCAACATGCCCAACTGCAGCAACAGCTCCCAAAGCGAAGGAGCCAGGACCCAAAGACCTAGCTGGCCTGAAGGGCCCCCAGGGGGCCCCCAAGCAGCCCCTCTCCATTTGGGTCTGGGGGCTTTTTTTGGGCCGGGAACCTGGGAGATTCCTACAAGGTTGCAGTTCGAGGCCCGAGAAGCACTCTCCGGCCAACATGCTCAACTGCAGCAACAGCTCCCAAACCGAAGGAGCCAGGACCCAAAGACCTAGCTGGCCTGAAGTGACCCCAGGGGGCCCCCAAGCAGCCCCTCTCCATTTGGGTCTGGGGGCTTTCTTTAGGCTGAGAACCTGGGAGATACCAGCAAGGTTGCATTCGCGGCCCGAGAAGCACTCTCCGGCCAACATGCCCAATATCCAGCAACAGCTCCCAAAGCGAAGGAGCCAGGACCCAAAGACCTAGCTGGCCTGAAGGGCCCCCAGGGGGCCACCAAGCAGCCCCTCTCCATTTGGGTCTGGGGGCTTTCGTTGGGCATGTATACCTGAGAGGTACCTGCAAGTTACATTTCGCGGCCCGAAAAGCACTCTCCGGCCAACATGCCCAACTGCAGCAACAGCTCCCAAACCGAAGGAGCCAGGACCCAAAGACCTAGCTGGCCTGAAGGGCCCCCAGGGGGCCCCCAAGCAGCCCCTCTCCATTTGGGTCTGGGGGTTTTCGTTGGGCCGGGAACCTGGGAGGTACCTGCAAGGTTGCAGTTCGCGGCCCGAGAAGCACTCTCCGGCCAACATGCCCAACTGCAGCAACAGCTCCCAAAGCGAAGGAGCCAGGACCCAAAGACCTAGCTGGCCTGAAGGGCCCCCAGGGGGCTCCCAAGCAGCCTCTCTCCATTTGGGTCTGGGGGCTTTAGTTGGGCCGGGAACCTGGGAGAATCCTGCAAGGTTGCAGTTCGCGGCCCGAGAAGCACTCTCCGGCCAACATGCCCAACTGCAGCAACAGCTCCCAAAGCGAAGGAGCCAGGACCCAAAGACCTAGCTGGCCTGAAGGGCCCCCAGGGGGCCCCCAAGGATCTCATCTCCATTTGGGTCTGGGGGCTTTAGTTGGGCCGGGAACCTGGGAGATTCCTGCAAGGTTGCAGTTCGCGGCCCGAGAAGCACTCTCCGGCCAACATGCTCAACTGCAGCAACAGCTCCCAAAGCGAAGGAGCCAGGACCCAAAGACCTAGCTGGCCTGAAGGGCCCCCATGGGGCCCCCAAGCAGCCCCTCTCAATTTGGGTCTGGGGGCTTTCGTTGGGCCGGGAACCTGGGAGATTCCTGCAAGGTTGCAGTTCGCGGCCCGAGAAGCACTCTCCGGCCAACATGCTCAACTGCAGCAACAGCTCCCAAACCGAAGGAGCCAGGACCCAAAGACCTAGCTGGCCTGAAGGGCCCCCAGGGGGCCCCCAAGCAGCCCCTCTCCATTTGGGTCTGGGGGCTTTCGTTGGGCCGGGAACCTGGGAGAATCCTGCAAGGTTGCAGTTCGCGGCCCGAGAAGCACTCTCCGGCCAACATGCTCAACTGCAGCAACAGCTCCCAAAGCGAAGGAGCCAGGACCCAAAGACCTAGCTGGCCTGAAGGGCCCCCAGGGGGCCCCCAAGCAGCCCCTCTCAATTTGGGTCTGGGGGCTTTCGTTGGGCCGGGAACCTGGGAGATTCCTGCAAGGTTGTAGTTCGCGGCCCGAGAAGCACTCTCCGGCCAACATGCCCAACTGCAGCAACAGCTCCCAAACCGAAGGAGCCAGGACCCAAAGACCTAGCTGGCCTGAAGGGCCCCCAGGGGGCCCCCAAGCAGCCCCTCTCCATTTGGGTCTGGGGGCTTTCGTTGGGCCGGGAACCTGGGAGAATCCTGCAAGGTTGCAGTTCGCGGCCCGAGAAGCACTCTCCGGCCAACATGCCCAACTGCAGCAACAGCTCCCAAAGCGAAGGAGCCAGGACCCAAAGACCTAGCTGGCCTGAAGTGCCCCCAGGGGGTCCCCAAGCAGCCCCTCTCCATTTGGGTCTGGGGGCTTTCGTTGGGCCGGGAACCTGGGAGATTCCTGCAAGGTTGCAGTTCGCGGCCCGAGAAGCACTCTCCGGCCAACATGCCCAACTGCAGCAACAGCTCCCAAAGCGAAGGAGCCAGGACCCAAAGACCTAGCTGGCCTGAAGGGCCCCCAGGGGGCCCCCAAGCAGCCCCTCTCAATTTGGGTCTGGGGGCTTTCTTTAGGCTGAGAACCCGGGAGATACCAGCAAGGTTGCAGTTCGCGGCCCGAGAAGCACTCTCCGGCCAACATGCCCAACTGCAGCAACAGCTCCCAAAGCGAAGGAGCCAGGACCCAAAGACCTAGCTAGCCTGAAGGGCCCCCAGAAGGCCACCAAGCAGCCCCTCTCCATTTGGGTCTGGGGGCTTTCGTTGGGCATGTATACCCGAGAGGTACCTGAAGGTTGCAGTTCGCGGCCCGAGAAGCACTCTCCGGCCAACATGCCCAACTGCAGCAACAGCTCCCAAACCGAAGGAGCCAGGACCCAAAGACCTAGCTGGCCTGAAGGGCCCCCATGGGGCCCCCAAGCAGCCCCTCTCAATTTGGGTCTGGGGGCTTTCGTTGGGCCGGGAACCTGGGAGATTCCTGCAAGGTTGCAGTTCGCGGCCCGAGAAGCACTCTCCGGCCAACATGCCCAACTGCAGCAACAGCTCCCAAACCGAAGGAGCCAGGACCCAAAGACCTAGCTGGCCTGAAGGGCCCCCAGGGGGCCCCCAAGCAGCCCCTCTCCATTTGGGTCTGGGGGCTTTCGTTGGGCCGGGAACCTGGGAGAATCCTGCAAGGTTGCAGTTCGCGGCCCGAGAAGCACTCTCCGGCCAACATGCTCAACTGCAGCAACAGCTCCCAAAGCGAAGGAGCCAGGACCCAAAGACCTAGCTGGCCTGAAGGGCCCCCAGGGGGCCCCCAAGCAGCCCCTCTCAATTTGGGTCTGGGGGCTTTCGTTGGGCCGGGAACCTGGGAGATTCCTGCAAGGTTGTAGTTCGCGGCCCGAGAAGCACTCTCCGGCCAACATGCCCAACTGCAGCAACAGCTCCCAAAGCGAAGGAGCCAGGACCCAAAGACCTAGCTGGCCTGAAGGGCCCCCAGGGGGCCCCCAAGCAGCCCCTCTCCATTTGGGTCTGGGGGCTTTCGTTGGGCCGGGAACCTGGGAGAATCCTGCAAGGTTGCAGTTCGCGGCCCGAGAAGCACTCTCCGGCCAACATGCCCAACGTCAGCAACAGCTCCCAAAGCGAAGGAGCCAGGACCCAAAGACCTAGCTGGCCTGAAGTGCCCCCAGGGGGTCCCCAAGCAGCCCCTCTCCATTTGGGTCTGGGGGCTTTCGTTGGGCCGGGAACCTGGGAGATTCCTGCAAGGTTGCAGTTCGCGGCCCGAGAAGCACTCTCCGGCCAACATGCTCAACTGCAGCAACAGCTCCCAAACCGAAGGAGCCAGGACCCAAAGACCTAGCTGGCCTGAAGGGCCCCCAGGGGGCCCCCAAGCAGCCCCTCTCCATTTGGGTCTGGGGGCTTTCGTTGGGTATGTATACCCGAGAGGTACCTGAAGGTTGCAGTTCGCGGCCCGAGAAGCACTCTCCGCCCAACATGCCCAACTGCAGCAACAGCTCCCAAAGCGAAGGAGCCAGGACCCAAAGACCTAGCTGGCCTGAAGGGCCCCCAGGGGGCCCCCAAGGAGCTCCTCTCCATTTGGGTCTGGGGGCTTTAGTTGGGCCGGGAACCTGGGAGGTACCTGCAAGGTTGCAGTTCGCGGCCGGAGAAGCACTCTCCGGCCAACATGCCCAATATCCAGCAACAGCTCCCAAAGCGAAGGAGCCAGGACCCAAAGACCTAGCTGGCCTGAAGGGCCCCCAGAAGGCCACCAAGCAGCCCCTCTCAATTTGGGTCTGGGGGCGTTCTTTAGGCTGAGAACCCGGGAGATACCAGCAAGGTTGCAGTTCGCGGCCCGAGAAGCACTCTCCGGCCAACATGCCCAACTGCAGCAACAGCTCCCAAAGCGAAGGAGCCAGGACCCAAAGACCTAGCTGGCCTGAAGGGCCCCCAGGGGGCCCCCAAGCAGCCCCTCTCCATTTGGGTCTGGGGGTTTTCGTTGGGCCGGGAACCTGGGAGGTACCTGCAAGGTTGCAGTTCGCGGCCCGAGAAGCACTCTCCGGCCAACATGCCCAACTGCAGCAACAGCTCCCAAAGCGAAGGAGCCAGGACCCAAAGACCTAGCTGGCCTGAAGGGCCCCCAGGGTGCTCCCAAGCAGCCTCTCTCCATTTGGGTCTGGGGGCTTTAGTTGGGCCGGGAACCTGGGAGATACCTGCAAGGTTGCAGTTCGCGGCCCGAGAAGCACTCTCCGGCCAACATGCCCAACTGCAGCAACAGCTCCCAAACCGAAGGAGCCAGGACCCAAAGACCTAGCTGGCCTGAAGGGCCCCCAGGGGGCCCCCAAGCAGCCCCTCTCAATTTGGGTCTGGGGGCTTTCGTTGGGCCGGGAACCTGGGAGATTCCTGCAAGGTTGCAGTTCGCGGCCCGAGAAGCACTCTCCGGCCAACATGCCCAACTGCAGCAACAGCTCCCAAAGCGAAGGAGCCAGGACCCAAAGACCTAGCTGGCCTGAAGGGCCCCCAGGGGGCCCCCAAGCAGCCCCTCTCCATTTGGGTCTGGGGGCTTTCGTTGGGCCGGGAACCTGGGAGAATCCTGCAAGGTTGCAGTTCGCGGCCCGAGAAGCACTCTCCGGCCAACATGCTCAACTGCAGCAACAGCTCCCAAACCGAAGGAGCCAGGACCCAAAGACCTAGCTGGCCTGAAGGGCCCCCAGGGGGCCCCCAAGCAGCCCCTCTCAATTTGGGTCTGGGGGCTTTCGTTGGGCCGGGAACCTGGGAGATTCCTGCAAGGTTGCAGTTCGCGGCCCGAGAAGCACTCTCCGGCCAACATGCCCAACTGCAGCAACAGCTCCCAAAGCGAAGGAGCCAGGACCCAAAGAACTAGCTGGCCTGAAGGGCCACCAGGGGGGCCCCAAGCAGCCCCTCTCCATTTGGGTCTGGGGGCTTTCGTTGGGCCGGGAACCTGGGAGAATCCTGCAAGGTTGCAGTTCGCGGCCCGAGAAGCACTCTCCGGCCAACATGCTCAACTGCAGCAACAGCTCCCAAACCGAAGGAGCCAGGACCCAAAGACCTAGCTGGCCTGAAGGGCCCCCAGGGGGCCCCCTAGCAGCCCCTCTCAAATTGGGTCTGGGGGCTTTCGTTGGGCCGGGAACCTGGGAGAATCCTGCAAGGTTGCAGTTCGCGGCCCGAGAAGCACTCTCCGGCCAACATGCCCAACTGCAGCAACAGCTCCCAATCCGAAGGAGCCAGGACCCAAAGACCTAGCTGGCCTGAAGGGCCCCCAGGGGTCCCCCAAGCAGCCCCTCTCCATTTGGGTCTGGGGGCTTTCGTTGGGCCGGGAACCTGGGAGATTCCTGCAAGGTTGCAGTTCGCGGCCCGAGAAGCACTCTCCGGCCAACATGCCCAACTGCAGCAACAGCTCCCAAAGCGAAGGAGCCAGGACCCAAAGATCTAGCTGGCCTGAAGGGCCCCCAGGGGGCCCCCAAGCAGCCCCTCTCCATTTGGGTCTGGGGGCTTTCGTTGGGCCGGGAACCTGGGAGAATCCTGCAAGGTTGCAGTTCGCGGCCCGAGAAGCACTCTCCGGCCAACATGCTCAACTGCAGCAACAGCTCCCAAAGCGAAGGAGACAGGACCCAAAGACCTAGCTGGCCTGAAGGGCCCCCAGGGGGCCCCCAAGCAGCCCCTCTCAATTTGGGTCTGGGGGCTTTCGTTGGGCCGGGAACCTGGGAGATTCCTGCAAGGTTGCAGTTCGCGGCCCGAGAAGCACTCTCCGGCCAACATGCCCAACTGCAGCAACAGCTCCCAAAGCGAAGGAGCCAGGACCCAAAGACCTAGCTGGCCTGAAGGGCCCCCAGGGGGGCCCCAAGCAGCCCCTCTCAATTTGGGTCTGGGGGCTTTCGTTGGGCCGGGAACCTGGGAGAATCCTGCAAGGTTGCAGTTCGCGGCCCGAGAAGCACTCTCCGGCCAACATGCCCAACTGCAGCAACAGCTCCCAAACCGAAGGAGCCAGGACCCAAAGACCTAGCTGGCCTGAAGGGCCCCCAGGGGGCCCCCAAGCAGCCCCTCTCCATTTGGGTCTGGGGGCTTTCGTTGGGCCGGGAACCTGGGAGATTCCTGCAAGGTTGCAGTTCGCGGCCCGAGAAGCACTCTCCGGCCAACATGCCCAACTGCAGCAACAGCTCCCAAACCGAAGGAGCCAGGACCCAAAGACCTAGCTGGCCTGAAGGGCCCCCAGGGGGCCCCCAAGCAGCCCCTCTCAAATTGGGTCTGGGGGCTTTCGTTGGGCCGGGAACCTGGGAGAATCCTGCAAGGTTGCAGTTCGCGGCCCGAGAAGCACTCTCCGGCCAACATGCCCAACTGCAGCAACAGCTCCCAAACCGAAGGAGCCAGGACACAAAGACCTAGCTGGCCTGAAGGGCCCCCAGGGGCCCCCAAGCAGCCCCTCTCCATTTGGGTCTGGGGGCTTTCGTTGGGCCGGGAACCTGGGAGATTCCTGCGAGGTTGCAGTTCGAGGCCCGAGAAGCACTCTCCGGCCAACATGCCCAACTGCAGCAACAGCTCCCAAACCGAATGAGCCAGGACACAAAGACCTAGATGGCCTGAAGGGCCCCCAGGGGGCCCCCAAGCAGCCCCTCTCAATTTGGGTCTGGGGGCTTTCGTTGGGCATGTATACCTGGGAGGTACCTGCAAGGTTACAATTCGCGGCCCGAGAAGCACTCTCCGGCCAACATGCCCAACTGCAGCAACAGCTCCCAAAGCGAAGGAGCCAGGACCCAAAGACCTAGCTGGCCTGAAGGGCCCCCAGGGGGCCCCCAAGCAGCCCCTCTCAATTTGGGTCTGGGGGCTTTCGTTGGGCATGGAACCTGGGAGATTCCTGCAAGGTTGCAGTTCGCGGCCCGAGAAGCACTCTCCGGCCAACATGCCCAACTGCAGCAACAGCTCCCAAAGCGAAGGAGCCAGGACCCAAAGACCTAGCTGGCCTGAAGGGCCCCCAGGGGGCCCCCAAGCAGCCCCTCTCAATTTGGGTCTGGGGGCTTTCGTTGGGCCGGGAACCTGGGAGATTCCTGCAAGGTTGCAGTTCGCGGCCCGAGAAGCACTCTCCGGCCAACATGCCCAACTGCAGCAACAGCTCCCAAACCGAAGGAGCCAGGACCCAAAGACCTAGCTGGCCTGAAGGGCCCCCAGGGGGCCCCCAAGCAGCCCCTCTCAAATTGGGTCTGGGGGCTTTCGTTGGGCCGGGAACCTGGGAGAATCCTGCAAGGTTGCAGTTCGCGGCCCGAGAAGCACTCTCCGGCCAACATGCCCAACTGCAGCAACAGCTCCCAAACCGAAGGAGCCAGGACACAAAGACCTAGCTGGCCTGAAGGGCCCCCAGGGGGCCCCCAAGCAGCCCCTCTCAATTTGGGTCTGGGGGCTTTCGTTGGGCATGGAACCTGGGAGATTCCTGCAAGGTTGCAGTTCGCGGCCCGAGAAGCACTCTCCGGCCAACATGCCCAACTGCAGCAACAGCTCCCAAAGCGAAGGAGCCAGGACCCAAAGACCTAGCTGGCCTGAAGGGCCCCCAGGGGGCCCCCAAGCAGCCCCTCTCAATTTGGGTCTGGGGGCTTTCGTTGGGCCGGGAACCTGGGAGATTCCTGCAAGGTTGCAGTTCGCGGCCCGAGAAGCACTCTCCGGCCAACATGCCCAACTGCAGCAACAGCTCCCAAAGCGAAGGAGCCAGGACCCAAAGACCTAGCTGGCCTGAAGGGCCCCCAGGGGGCCCCCAAGCAGCCCCTCTCAAATTGGGTCTGGGGGCTTTCGTTGGGCCGGGAACCTGGGAGAATCCTGCAAGGTTGCAGTTCGCGGCCCGAGAAGCACTCTCCGGCCAACATGCCCAACTGCAGCAACAGCTCCCAAACCGAAGGAGCCAGGACACAAAGACCTAGCTGGCCTGAAGGGCCCCCAGGGGCCCCCAAGCAGCCCCTCTCCATTTGGGTCTGGGGGCTTTCGTTGGGCCGGGAACCTGGGAGATTCCTGCGAGGTTGCAGTTCGAGGCCCGAGAAGCACTCTCCGGCCAACATGCCCAACTGCAGCAACAGCTCCCAAACCGAATGAGCCAGGACACAAAGACCTAGCTGGCCTGAAGGGCCCCCAGGGGGCCCCCAAGCAGCCCCTCTCAATTTGGGTCTGGGGGCTTTCGTTGGGCATGTATACCTGGGAGGTTCTTGCAAGGTTACAATTCGCGGCCCGAGAAGCACTCTCCGGCCAACATGTCCAACTGCAGCAACAGCTCCCAAACCGAATGAGCCAGGACACAAAGACCTAGCTGGCCTGAAGGGCCCCCAGGGGGCCCCCAAGCAGCCCCTCTCAATTTGGGTCTGGGGGCTTTCGTTGGGCATGAATACCTGGGAGGTACCTGCAAGGTTACAATTCGCGGCCCGAGAAGCACTCTCCGGCCAACATGCCCAACTGCAGCAACAGCTCCCAAAGCGAAGGAGCCAGGACCCAAAGACCTAGCTGGCCTGAAGGGCCCCCAGGGGGCCCCCAAGCAGCCCCTCTCAATTTGGGTCTGGGGGCTTTCGTTGGGCATGGAACCTGGGAGATTCCTGCAAGGTTGCAGTTCGCGGCCCGAGAAGCACTCTCCGGCCAACATGCCCAACTGCAGCAACAGCTCCCAAAGCGAAGGAGCCAGGACCCAAAGACCTAGCTGGCCTGAAGGGCCCCCAGGGGGCCCCCAAGCAGCCCCTCTCAATTTGGGTCTGGGGGCTTTCGTTGGGCCGGGAACCTGGGAGATTCCTGCAAGGTTGCAGTTCGCGGCCCGAGAAGCACTCTCCGGCCAACATGCCCAAATGCAGCAACAGCTCCCAAACCGAAGGAGCCAGGACCCAAAGACCTAGCTGGCCTGAAGGGCCCCCAGGGGTCCCCCAAGCAGCCCCTCTCCATTTGGGTCTGGGGGCTTTCGTTGGGCATGGATACCTGAGATGTACCTGCAAGATCACTGTTCGCGGCCCGAGAAGCACTCTCCGGCCAACATGCTCAACTGCAGCAACAGCTCCCAAACCGAAGGAGCCAGGACCCAAAGACCTAGCTGGCCTGAAGGGCCCCCAGGGGGCCCCCAAGCAGCCCCTCTCAATTTGGGTCTGGGGGCTTTCGTTGGGCCGGGAACCTGGGAGATTCCTGCAAGGTTGCAGTTCGCGGCCCGAGAAGCACTCTCCGGCCAACATGCCCAACTGCAGCAACAGCTCCCAAAGCGAAGGAGCCAGGACCCAAAGACCTAGCTGGCCTGAAGGGCCCCCAGGGGGCCCCCAAGCAGCCCCTCTCCATTTGGGTCTGAGGGCCTTCGTTGGGCCGGGAACCTGGGAGAATCCTGCAAGGTTGCAGTTCGCGGCCCGAGAAGCACTCTCCGGCCAACATGCCCAACTGCAGCAACAGCTCCCAAAGCGAAGGAGCCAGGACCCAAAGACCTAGCTGGCCTGAAGGGCCCCCAGGGGGCCCCCAAGCAGCCCCTCTCCATTTGGGTCTGGGGGCTTTCGTTGGGCCGGGAACCTGGGAGAATCCTGCAAGGTTGCAGTTCGCGGCCCGAGAAGCACTCTCCGGCCAACATGCCCAACTGCAGCAACAGCTCCCAAAGCGAAGGAGCCAGGACCCAAAGACCTAGCTGGCCTGAAGGGCCCCCAGGGGGGCCCCAAGCAGCCCCTCTCCATTTGGGTCTGGGGGCTTTCGTTGGGCGGGGAACCTGGGAGATTCCTGCAAGGTTGCAGTTCGCGGCCCGAGAAGCACTCTCCGGCCAACATGCCCAACTGCAGCAACAGCTCCCAAACCGAAGGAGCCAGGACCCAAAGACCTAGCTGGCCTGAAGGGCCCCCAGGGGGCCCCCAAGCAGCCCCTCTCCATTTGGGTCTGGGGGCTTTCTTTAGGCTGAGAACCTGGGAGATACCAGCAAGGTTGCAGTTCGCGGCCCGAGAAGCACTCTCCGGCCAACATGCCCAACTGCAGCAACAGCTCCCAAACGGAAGCAGCCAGGACCCAAAGACCTAGCTGGCCTGAAGGGCCCCCAGAAGGCCACCAAGCAGCCCCTCTCCATTTGGGTCTGGGGGCTTTCGTTGGGCATGTATACCCGAGAGGTACCTGAAGGTTGCAGTTCGCGGCCCGAGAAGCACTCTCCGGCCAACATGCCCAACTGCAGCAACAGCTCCCAAAGCGAAGGAGCCAGGACCCAAAGACCTAGCTGGCCTGAAGGGCCCCCAGGGGGCCCCCAAGCAGCCCCTCTCAATTTGGGTCTGGGGGCTTTCGTTGGGCCGGGAACCTGGGAGATTCCTGCAAGGTTGCAGTTCGCGGCCCGAGAAGCACTCTCCGGCCAACATGCCCAACTGCAGCAACAGCTCCCAAAGCGAAGGAGCCAGGACCCAAAGACCTAGCTGGCCTGAAGGGCCACCAGGGGGGCCCCAAGCAGCCCCTCTCAATTTGGGTCTGGGGGCTTTCGTTGGGCCGGGAACCTGGGAGAATCCTGCAAGGTTGCAGTTCGCGGCCCGAGAAGCACTCTCCGGCCAACATGCCCAACTGCAGCAACAGCTCCCAAAGCGAAGGAGCCAGGACCCAAAGACCTAGCTGGCCTGAAGGGCCCCCAGGGGGCCCCCTAGCAGCCCCTCTCAAATTGGGTCTGGGGGCTTTCGTTGGGCCGGGAACCTGGGAGATTCCTGCAAGGTTGCAGTTCGCGGCCCGAGAAGCACTCTCCGGCCAACATGCCCAACTGCAGCAACAGCTCCCAAAGCGAAGGAGCCAGGACCCAAAGACCTAGCTGGCCTGAAGGGCCCCCAGGGGTCCCCCAAGCAGCCCCTCTCCATTTGGGTCTGGGGGCTTTCGTTGGGCCGGGAACCTGGGAGATTCCTGCAAGGTTGCAGTTCGCGGCCCGAGAAGCATTCTCCGGCCAACATGCCCAACTGCAGCAACAGCTCCCAAACCGAATGAGCCAGGACACAAAGACCTAGCTGGCCTGAAGGGCCCCCAGGGGGCCCCCAAGCAGCCCCTCTCCATTTGGGTCTGGGGGCTTTCGTTGGGCCGGGAACCTGGGAGAATCCTGCAAGGTTGCAGTTCGCGGCCCGAGAAGCACTCTCCGGCCAACATGCTCAACTGCAGCAACAGCTCCCAAACCGAAGGAGCCAGGACCCAAAGACCTAGCTGGCCTGAAGGGCCCCCAGGGGGCCCCCAAGCAGCCCCTCTCCATTTGGGTCTGGGGGCTTTCGTTGGGCCGGGAACCTGGGAGATTCCTGCAAGGTTGCAGTTCGCGGCCCGAGAAGCACTCTCCGGCCAACATGCCCAACTGCAGCAACAGCTCCCAAAGCGAAGGAGCCAGGACCCAAAGACCTAGCTGGCCTGAAGGGCCCCCAGGTGGGCCCCAAGCAGCCCCTCTCAATTTGGGTCTGGGGGCTTTCGTTGGGCCGGGAACCTGGGAGAATCCTGCAAGGTTGCAGTTCGCGGCCCGAGAAGCACTCTCCGGCCAACATGCCCAACTGCAGCAACAGCTCCCAAACCGAAGGAGCCAGGACCCAAAGAGCTAGGTGGCCTGAAGGGCCCCCAGGGGGCCCCCAAGCAGCCCCTCTCAAATTGGGTCTGGGGGCTTTCGTTGGGCCGGGAACCTGGGAGAATCCTGCAAGGTTGCAGTTCGCGGCCCGAGAAGCACTCTCCGGCCAACATGCCCAACTGCAGCAACAGCTCCCAAACCGAAGGAGCCAGGACACAAAGACCTAGCTGGCCTGAAGGGCCCCCAGGGGCCCCCAAGCAGCCCCTCTCCATTTGGGTCTGGGGGCTTTCGTTGGGCCGGGAACCTGGGAGATTCCTGCGAGGTTGCAGTTCGAGGCCCGAGAAGCACTCTCCGGCCAACATGCCCAACTGCAGCAACAGCTCCCAAAGCGAAGGAGCCAGGACCCAAAGACCTAGCTGGCCTGAAGGGCCCCCAGGGGGCCCCCAAGCAGCCCCTCTCCATTTGGGTCTGGGGGCTTTCGTTGGGCCGGGAACCTGGGAGATTCCTGCAAGGTTGCAGTTCGCGGCCCGAGAAGCACTCTCCGGCCAACATGCCCAACTGCAGCAACAGCTCCCAAACCGAAGGAGCCAGGACCCAAAGACCTAGCTGGCCTGAAGGGCCCCCAGGGGGCCCCCAAGCAGCCCCTCTCAAATTGGGTCTGGGGGCTTTCGTTGGGCCGGGAACCTGGGAGAATCCTGCAAGGTTGCAGTTCGCGGCCCGAGAAGCACTCTCCGGCCAACATGCCCAACTGCAGCAACAGCTCCCAAACCGAAGGAGCCAGGACACAAAGACCTAGCTGGCCTGAAGGGCCCCCAGGGGCCCCCAAGCAGCCCCTCTCAATTTGGGTCTGGGGGCTTTCGTTGGGCCGGGAACCTGGGAGATTCCTGCGAGGTTGCAGTTCGAGGCCCGAGAAGCACTCTCCGGCCAACATGCCCAACTGCAGCAACAGCTCCCAAACCGAATGAGCCAGGACACAAAGACCTAGCTGGCCTGAAGGGCCCCCAGGGGGCCCCCAAGCAGCCCCTCTCAATTTGGGTCTGGGGGCTTTCGTTGGGCATGTATACCTGGGAGGTTCCTGCAAGGTTACAATTCGCGGCCCGAGAAGCACTCTCCGGCCAACATGTCCAACTGCAGCAACAGCTCCCAAACCGAATGAGCCAGGACACAAAGACCTAGCTGGCCTGAAGGGCCCCCAGGGGGCCCCCAAGCAGCCCCTCTCAATTTGGGTCTGGGGGCTTTCGTTGGGCATGAATACCTGGGAGGTACCTGCAAGGTTACAATTCGCGGCCCGAGAAGCACTCTCCGGCCAACATGCCCAACTGTAGCAACAGCTCCCAAAGCGAAGGAGCCAGGACCCAAAGACCTAGCTGGCCTGAAGGGCCCCCAGGGGGCCCCCAAGCAGCCCCTCTCAATTTGGGTCTGGGGGCTTTCGTTGGGCATGGAACCTGGGAGATTCCTGCAAGGTTGCAGTTCGCGGCCCGAGAAGCACTCTCCGGCCAACATGCCCAACTGCAGCAACAGCTCCCAAAGCGAAGGAGCCAGGACCCAAAGACCTAGCTGGCCTGAAGGGCCCCCAGGGGGCCCCCAAGCAGCCCCTCTCAATTTGGGTCTGGGGGCTTTCGTTGGGCCGGGAACCTGGGAGATTCCTGCAAGGTTGCAGTTCGCGGCCCGAGAAGCACTCTCCGGCCAACATGCACAAATGCAGCAACAGCTCCCAAACCGAAGGAGCCAGGACCCAAAGACCTAGCTGGCCTGAAGGGCCCCCAGGGGTCCCCCAAGCAGCCCCTCTCCATTTGGGTCTGGGGGCTTTCGTTGGGCATGGATACCTGAGATGTACCTGCAAGTTTACAGTTCGCGGCCCGAGAAGCACTCTCCGGCCAACATGCCCAACTGCAGCAACAGCTCCCAAACCGAAGGAGCCAGGACCCAAAGACCTAGCTGGCCTGAAGGGCCCCCAGGGGGCCCCCAAGCAGCCCCTCTCCATTTGGGTCAGGGGGCTTTCGTTGGGCATGGAACCTGGGAGATTCCTGCAAGGTTGCAGTTCGCGGCCCGAGAAGCACTCTCCGGCCATCATGCCCAACGTCAGCAACAGCTCCCAAAGCGAAGGAGCCAGGACCCAAAGACCTAGCTGGCCTGAAGGGCCCCCAGGGGCCCCCAAGCAGCCCCTCTCCATTTGGGTCTGGGGGCTTTCGTTGGGCCGGGAACCTGGGAGAATCCTGCAAGGTTGCAGTTCGCGGCCCGAGAAGCACTCTCCGGCCAACATGCCCAACTGCAGCAACAGCTCCCAAAGCGAAGGAGCCAGGACCCAAAGACCTAGCTGGCCTGAAGGGCCCCCAGGGGGCCCCCAAGCAGCCCCTCTCCATTTGGGTCTGGGGGCTTTCGTTGGGCCGGGAACCTGGGAGGTACCTGCAAGGTTGCAGTTCGCGGCCCGAGAAGCACTCTCCGGCCAACATGCCCAACTGCAGAAACAGCTCCCAAACCGAAGGAGCCAGGACCCAAAGACCTAGCTGGCCTGAAGGGCCCCCAGGGGGCCCCCAAGCAGCCCCTCTCAATTTGGGTCTGGGGGCTTTCGTTGGGCCGGGAACCTGGGAGATTCCTGCAAGGTTGCAGTTCGCGGCCCGAGAAGCACTCTCCGGCCAACATGCCCAACTGCAGCAACAGCTCCCAAAGCGAAGGAGCAAGGACACAAAGACCTAGCTGGCCTGAAGGGCCCCCAGGGGGCCCCCAAGCAGCCCCTCTCCATTTGGGTCTGGGGGCTTTCGTTGGGCATGGATACCTGAGATGTACCTGCAAGATCACTGTTCGCGGCCCGAGAAGCACTCTCCGGCCAACATGCTCAACTGCAGCAACAGCTCCCAAACCGAAGGAGCCAGGACCCAAAGACCTAGCTGGCCTGAAGGGCCCCCAGGGGGCCCCCAAGCAGCCCCTCTCAATTTGGGTCTGGGGGCTTTCGTTGGGCCGGGAACCTGGGAGATTCCTGCAAGGTTGCAGTTCGCGGCCCGAGAAGCACTCTCCGGCCAACATGCCCAAAGTCAGCAACAGCTCCCAAAGCGAAGGAGCCAGGACCCAAAGACCTAGCTGGCCTGAAGGGCCCCCAGGGGGCCCCCAAGCAGCCCCTCTCCATTTGGGTCTGGGGGCTTTCGTTGGGCCGGGAACCTGGGAGAATCCTGCAAGGTTGCAGTTCGCGGCCCGAGAAGCACTCTCCGGCCAACATGCCCAACTGCAGCAACAGCTCCCAAAGCGAAGGAGCCAGGACCCAAAGACCTAGCTGGCCTGAAGGGCCCCCAGGGGGGCCCCAAGCAGCCCCTCTCCATTTGGGTCTGGGGGCTTTCGTTGGGCGGGGAACCTGGGAGATTCCTGCAAGGTTGCAGTTCGCGGCCGGAGAAGCACTCTCCGGCCAACATGCCCAACTGCAGCAACAGCTCCCAAACCGAAGGAGCCAGGACCCAAAGACCTAGCTGGCCTGAAGGGCCCCCAGGGGGCCCCCAAGCAGCCCCTCTCCATTTGGGTCTGGGGGCTTTCTTTAGGCTGAGAACCTGGGAGATACCAGCAAGGTTGCAGTTCGCGGCCCGAGAAGCACTCTCCGGCCAACATGCCCAACTGCAGCAACAGCTCCCAAACGGAAGCAGCCAGGACCCAAAGACCTAGCTGGCCTGAAGGTCCCCCAAAAGGCCACCAAGCAGCCCCTCTCCATTTGGGTCTGGGGGCTTTCGTTGGGCATGTATACCCGAGAGGTACCTGAAGGTTGCAGTTCGCGGCCCGAGAAGCACTCTCCGGCCAACATGCCCAACTGCAGCAACAGCTCCCAAAGCGAAGGAGCCAGGACCCAAAGACCTAGCTGGCCTGAAGGGCCCCCAGGGGGCCCCCAAGGAGCTCCTCTCCATTTGGGTCTGGGGGCTTTCGTTGGGCCGGGAACCTGGGAGGTACCTGCAAGGTTGCAGTTCGCGGCCGGAGAAGCACTCTCCGGCCAGCATGCCCAACTGCAGCAACAGCTCCCAAACCGAAGGAGCCAGGACCCAAAGACCTAGCTGGCCTGAAGGGCCCCCAGGGGGCCCCCAAGCAGCCCCTCTCCATTTGGGTCTGGGGGCTTTCCTTAGGGTGAGAACCTGGGAGATACCAGCAAGGTTGCAGTTCGCGGCCCGAGAAGCACTCTCCGGCCAACATGCCCAATATCCAGCAACAGATCCCAAAGCGAAGGAGCCAGGACCCAAAGACCTAGCTGGCCTGAAGTGCCCCCAGGGGGTCCCCAAGCAGCCCCTCTCCATTTGGGTCTGGGGGCCTTCGTTGGGCCGGGAACCTGGGAGATTCATGCAAGGTTGCAGTTCGCGGCCCGAGAAGCACTCTCCGGCCAACATGCTCAACTGCAGCAACAGCTTCCAAACCGAAGGAGCCAGGACCCAAAGACCTAGGTGGCCTTAATGGCCCCCAGGGGGGCCCCAAGCAGCCCCTCTCAATTTGGGTCTGGGGGCTTTCGTTGGGCCGGGAACCTGGGAGAATCCTGCAAGGTTGCAGTTCGCGGCCCGAGAAGCACTCTCCGGCCAACATGCCCAACTGCAGCAACAGCTCCCAAACCGAAGGAGCCAGGACCCAAAGAGCTTGGTGGCCTGAAGGGCCCCCAGGGGGCCCCCTAGCAGCCCCTCTCAATTTGGGTCTGGGGGCTTTCGTTGGGCCGGGAACCTGGGAGGTACCTGCAAGGTTGCAGTTCGCGGCCCGAGAAGCACTCTCCGGCCAACATGCCCAACTGCAGCAACAGCTCCCAAACCGAAGGAGCAAGGACACAAAGACCTAGCTGGCCTGAAGGGCCCCCAGGGGGCCCCCAAGCAGCCCCTCTCCATTTGGGTCTGGGGGCTTTCGTTGGGCCGGGAACCTGGGAGATTCCTGCAAGGTTGCAGTTCGCGGCCCGAGAAGCACTCTCCGGCCAACATGCCCAACTGCAGCAACAGCTCCCAAAGCGAAGGAGCCAGGACCCAAAGACCTAGCTGGCCTGAAGGGCCCCCAGGGGGCCCCCAAGCAGCCCCTCTCCATTTGGGTCTGGGGGCTTTCGTTGGGCCGGGAACCTGGGAGAATCCTGCAAGGTTGCAGTTCGCGGCCCGAGAAGCACTCTCCGGCCAACATGCTCAACTGCAGCAACAGCTCCCAAACCGAAGGAGCCAGGACCCAAAGACCTAGCTGGCCTGAAGGGCCCCCAGGGGGCCCCCAAGCAGCCCCTCTCAATTTGGGTCTGGGGGCTTTCGTTGGGCCGGGAACCTGGGAGATTCCTGCAAGGTTGCAGTTCGCGGCCCGAGAAGCACTCTCCGGCAAACATGCCCAACTGCAGCAACAGCTCCCAAACCGAAGGAGCCAGGACACAAAGACCTAGCTGGCCTGAAGGGCCCCCAGGGGGGCCCCAAGCAGCCCCTCTCAATTTGGGTCTGGGGGCTTTCGTTGGGCCGGGAACCTGGGAGAATCCTGCAAGGTTGCAGTTCGAGGCCCGAGAAGCACTCTCCGGCCAACATGCCCAACTGCAGCAACAGCTCCCAAACCGAATGAGCCAGGACACAAAGACCTAGCTGGCCTGAAGGGCCCCCAGGGGGCCCCCAAGCAGCCCCTCTCAATTTGGGTCTGGGGGCTTTCGTTGGGCATGTATACCTGGGAGGTTCCTGCAAGGTTACAATTCGCGGCCCGAGAAGCACTCTCCGGCCAACATGCCCAACTGCAGCAACAGCTCCCAAACCGAAGGAGCCAGGACCCAAAGAGCTAGGTGGCCTGAAGGGCCCCCAGGGGGCCCCCAAGCAGCCCCTCTCCATTTGGGTCTGGGGGCTTTCGTTGGGCCGGGAACCTGGGAGAATCCTGCAAGGTTGCAGTTCGAGGCCCGAGAAGCACTCTCCGGCCAACATGTCCAACTGCAGCAACAGCTCCCAAACCGAAGGAGCCAGGACACAAAGACCTAGCTGGCCTGAAGGGCCCCCAGGGGCCCCCAAGCAGCCCCTCTCAATTTGGGTCTGGGGGCTTTCGTTGGGCCGGGAACCTGGGAGATTCCTGCGAGGTTGCAGTTCGAGGCCCGAGAAGCACTCTCCGGCCAACATGCCCAACTGCAGCAACAGCTCCCAAACCGAATGAGCCAGGACACAAAGACCTAGCTGGCCTGAAGGGCCCCCAGGGGGCCCCCAACCAGCCCCTCTCAATTTGGGTCTGGGGGCTTTCGTTGGGCATGTATACCTGGGAGGTACCTGCAAGGTTACAATTCGCGGCCCGAGAAGCACTCTCCGGCCAACATGCCCAACTGCAGCAACAGCTCCCAAACCGAAGGAGCCAGGACCCAAAGACCTAGCTGGCCTGAAGGGCCCCCAGGGGTCCCCCAAGCAGCCCCTCTCAATTTGGGTCTGGGGGCTTTCGTTGGGCATGGATACCTGAGATGTACCTGCAAGTTTACAGTTCGCGGCCCGAGAAGCACTCTCCGGCCAACATGCTCAACTGCAGCAACAGCTCCCAAACCGAAGGAGCCAGGACCCAAAGAGCTAGGTGGCCTGAAGGGCCCCCAGGGGGCCCCCAAGCAGCCCTTCTCCATTTGGGTCTGGGGGCTTTCGTTGGGCCGGGAACCTGGGAGATTCCTGCAAGGTTGCAGTTCGCGGCCCGAGAAGCACTCTCCGGCCAACATGCCCAACGTCAGCAACAGCTCCCAAAGCGAAGGAGCCAGGACCCAAAGACCTAGCTGGCCTGAAGGGCCCCCAGGGGGCCCCCAAGCAGCCCCTCTCAATTTGGGTCTGGGGGCTTTCGTTGGGCCGGGAACCTGGGAGATTCCTGCAAGGTTGCAGTTCGCGGCCCGAGAAGCACTCTCCGGCCAACATGCCCAACTGCAGCAACAGCTCCCAAAGCGAAGGAGCCAAGACCCAAAGACCTAGCTGGCCTGAAGGGCCCCCAGGGGGCCCCCAAGCAGCCCCTCTCAATTTGGGTCTGGGGGCTTTCGTTGGGCCGGGAACCTGGGAGATTGCTGCAAGGTTGCAGTTCGCGGCCCGAGAAGCACTCTCCGGCCAACATGCCCAACTGCAGCAACAGCTCCCAAAGCGAAGGAGCCAGGACCCAAAGACCTAGCTGGCCTGAAGGGCCCCCAGGGGGCCCCCAAGGAGCTCATCTCCATTTGGGTCTGGGGGCTTTAGTTGGGCCGGGAACCTGGGAGAATCCTGCAAGGTTGCAGTTCGCGGCCCGAGAAGCACTCTCCGGCCAACATGCCCAACTGCAGCAACAGCTCCCAAACCGAAGGAGCCAGGACCCAAAGACCTAGCTGGCCTGAAGGGCCCCCAGGGGGCCCCCAAGCAGCCCCTCTCCATTTGGGTCTGGGGGCTTTTGTTGGGCCGGGAACCTGGGAGAATCCTGCAAGGTTGCAGTTCGCGGCCCGAGAAGCACTCTCCGGCCAACATGCCCAAATGCAGCAACAGCTCCCAAAGCGAAGGAGCAAGGACACAAAGACCTAGCTGGCCTGAAGGGCCCCCAGGGGGCCACCAAGCAGCCCCTCTCCATTTGGGTCTGGGGGCTTTCTTTAGGCTGACAACCTGGGAGATTCCTGCAAGGTTGCAGTTCGCGGCCCGAGAAGCACTCTCCGGCCAACATGCCCAACTGCAGCAACAGCTCCCAAAGCGAAGGAGCCAGGACCCAAAGACCTAGCTGGCCTGAAGGGCCCCCAGAAGGCCACCAAGCAGCCCCTCTCCATTTGGGTCTGGGGGCTTTCGTTGGGCATGTATACCTGGGAGGTACCTGCAAGGTTACAATTCGCGGCCCGAGAAGCACTCTCCGGCCAACATGCCCAACTGCAGCAACAGCTCCCAAAGCGAAGGAGCCAGGACCCAAAGACCTAGCTGGCCTGAAGGGCCCCCAGGGGGCCCCCAAGCAGCCCCTCTCCATTTGGGTCTGGGGGCTTTCGTTGGGCATGGATACCTGAGATGTACCTGCAAGTTTACAGTTCGCGGCCCGAGAAGCACTCTCCGGCCAACATGCTCAACTGCAGCAACAGCTCCCAAACCGAAGGAGCCAGGACCCAAAGAGCTAGGTGGCCTGAAGGGCCCCCAGGGGGCCCCCAAGCAGCCCTTCTCCATTTGGGTCTGGGGGCTTTCGTTGGGCCGGGAACCTGGGAGATTCCTGCAAGGTTGCAGTTCGCGGCCCGAGAAGCACTCTCCGGCCAACATGCCCAACTGCAGCAACAGCTCCCAAAGCGAAGGAGCCAAGACCCAAAGACCTAGCTGGCCTGAAGGGCCCCCAGGGGGCCCCCAAGCAGCCCCTCTCAATTTGGGTCTGGGGGCTTTCGTTGGGCCGGGAACCTGGGAGAATCCTGCAAGGTTGCAGTTCGCGGCCCGAGAAGCACTCTCCGGCCAACATGCCCAACTGCAGCAACAGCTCCCAAAGCGAAGGAGCAAGGACACAAAGACCTAGCTGGCCTGAAGGGCCCCCAGGGGGCCCCCAAGCAGCCCCTCTCCATTTGGGTCTGGGGGCTTTCGTTGGGCATGGAACCTGGGAGATTCCTGCAAGGTTGCAGTTCGCGGCCCGAGAAGCACTCTCCGGCCAACATGCCCAACTGCAGCAACAGCTCCCAAAGCGAAGGAGCCAGGACCCAAAGACCTAGCTGGCCTGAAGGGCCCCCAGGGGGCCCGCAAGCAGCCCCTCTCAATTTGGGTCTGGGGGCTTTCGTTGGGCCGGGAACCTGGGAGATTCCTGCAAGGTTGCAGTTCGCGGCCCGAGAAGCACTCTCCGGCCAACATGCCCAACTGCAGCAACAGCTCCCAAAGCGAAGGAGCCAGGACCCAAAGACCTAGCTGGCCTGAAGGGCCCCCAGGGGTCCCCCAAGCAGCCCCTCTCCATTTGGGTCTGGGGGCTTTCGTTGGGCATGGATACCTGAGATGTACCTGCAAGTTTACAGTTCGCGGCCCGAGAAGCACTCTCCGGCCAACATGCTCAACTGCAGCAACAGCTCCCAAACCGAAGGAGCCAGGACCCAAAGAGCTAGGTGGCCTGAAGGGCCCCCAGGGGGCCCCCAAGCAGCCCTTCTCCATTTGGGTCTGGGGGCTTTCGTTGGGCCGGGAACCTGGGAGATTCCTGCAAGGTTGCAGTTCGCGGCCCGAGAAGCACTCTCCGGCCAACATGCCCAACGTCAGCAACAGCTCCCAAAGCGAAGGAGCCAGGACCCAAAGACCTAGCTGGCCTGAAGGGCCCCCAGGGGGCCCCCAAGCAGCCCCTCTCAATTTGGGTCTGGGGGCTTTCGTTGGGCCGGGAACCTGGGAGAATCCTGCAAGGTTGCAGTTCGCGGCCCGAGAAGCACTCTCCGGCCAACATGCCCAACTGCAGCAACAGCTCCCAAAGCGAAGGAGCCAAGACCCAAAGATCTAGCTGGCCTGAAGGGCCCCCAGGGGGCCCCCAAGCAGCCCCTCTCAATTTGGGTCTGGGGGCTTTCGTTGGGCCGGGAACCTGGGAGATTCCTGCAAGGTTGCAGTTCGCGGCCCGAGAAGCACTCTCCGGCCAACATGCCCAACTGCAGCAACAGCTCCCAAACCGAAGGAGCCAGGACCCAAAGACCTAGCTGGCCTGAAGGGCCCCCAGGGGTCCCCCAAGCAGCCCCTCTCCATTTGGGTCTGGGGGCTTTCGTTGGGCATGGATACCTGAGATGTACCTGCAAGTTTACAGTTCGCGGCCCGAGAAGCACTCTCCGGCCAACATGCTCAACTGCAGCAACAGCTCCCAAACCGAAGGAGCCAGGACCCAAAGAGCTAGGTGGCCTGAAGGGCCCCCAGGGGGCCCCCAAGCAGCCCCTCTCCATTTGGGTCTGGGGGCTTTCGTTGGGCCGGGAACCTGGGAGAATCCTGCAAGGTTGCAGTTCGCGGCCCGAGAAGCACTCTCCGGCCAACATGCCCAACGTCAGCAACAGCTCCCAAAGCGAAGGAGCCAGGACCCAAAGACCTAGCTGGCCTGAAGGGCCCCCAGGGGGCCCCCAAGCAGCCCCTCTCAATTTGGGTCTGGGGGCTTTCGTTGGGCCGGGAACCTGGGAGATTCCTGCAAGGTTGCAGTTCGCGGCCCGAGAAGCACTCTCCGGCCAACATGCCCAACTGCAGCAACAGCTCCCAAAGCGAAGGAGCCAGGACCCAAAGACCTAGCTAGCCTGAAGGGCCCCCAGGGGGCCCGCAAGCAGCCCCTCTCCATTTGGGTCTGGGGGCTTTCGTTGGGCCGGGAACCTGGGAGATTCCTGCAAGGTTGCAGTTCGCGGCCCGAGCAGCACTCTCCGGCCAACATGCCCAACTGCAGCAACAGCTCCCAAAGCGAAGGAGCCAGGACCCAAAGACCTAGCTGGCCTGAAGGGCCCCCAGGGGTCCCCCAAGCAGCCCCTCTCCATTTGGGTCTGGGGGCTTTCGTTGGGCATGGATACCTGAGATGTACCTGCAAGTTTACAGTTCGCGGCCCGAGAAGCACTCTCCGGCCAACATGCTCAACTGCAGCAACAGCTCCCAAACCGAAGGAGCCAGGACCCAAAGACCTAGCTGGCCTGAAGGGCCCCCAGGGGGCCCCCAAGCAGCCCTTCTCCATTTGGGTCTGGGGGCTTTCGTTGGGCCGGGAACCTGGGAGATTCCTGCAAGGTTGCAGTTCGCGGCCCGAGAAGCACTCTCCGGCCAACATGCCCAACTGCAGCAACAGCTCCCAAAGCGAAGGAGCCAAGACCCAAAGACCTAGCTGGCCTGAAGGGCCCCCAGGGGGCCCCCAAGCAGCCCCTCTCAATTTGGGTCTGGGGGCTTTCGTTGGGCAGGGAACCTGGGAGAATCCTGCAAGGTTGCAGTTCGCGGCCCGAGAAGCACTCTCCGGCCAACATGCCCAACTGCAGCAACAGCTCCCAAAGCGAAGGAGCCAGGACACAAAGACCTAGCTGGCCTGAAGGGCCCCCAGGGGGTCCCCAAGCAGCCCCTCTCCATTTGGGTCTGGGGGCTTTCGTTGGGCATGGAACCTGGGAGATTCCTGCAAGGTTGCAGTTCGCGGCCCGAGAAGCACTCTCCGGCCAACATGCCCAACTGCAGCAACAGCTCCCAAAGCGAAGGAGCCAGGACCCAAAGACCTAGCTGGCCTGAAGGGCCCCCAGGGGGCCCGCAAGCAGCCCCTCTCAATTTGGGTCTGGGGGCTTTCGTTGGGCCGGGAACCTGGGAGATTCCTGCAAGGTTGCAGTTCGCGGCCCGAGAAGCACTCTCCGGCCAACATGCCCAACTGCAGCAACAGCTCCCAAACCGAAGGAGCCAGGACCCAAAGACCTAGCTGGCCTGAAGGGCCCCCAGGGGTCCCCCAAGCAGCCCCTCTCCATTTGGGTCTGGGGGCTTTCGTTGGGCATGGATACCTGAGATGTACCTGCAAGTTTAGAGTTCGCGGCCCGAGAAGCACTCTCCGGCCAACATGCTCAACTGCAGCAACAGCTCCCAAACCGAAGGAGCCAGGACCCAAAGAGCTAGGTGGCCTGAAGGGCCCCCAGGGGGCCCCCAAGCAGCCCTTCTCCATTTGGGTCTGGGGGCTTTCGTTGGGCCGGGAACCTGGGAGATTCCTGCAAGGTTGCAGTTCGCGGCCCGAGAAGCACTCTCCGGCCAACATGCCCAACGTCAGCAACAGCTCCCAAAGCGAAGGAGCCAGGACCCAAAGACCTAGCTGGCCTGAAGGGCCCCCAGGGGGCCCCCAAGCAGCCCCTCTCAATTTGGGTCTGGGGGCTTTCGTTGGGCCGGGAACCTGGGAGATTCCTGCAAGGTTGCAGTTCGCGGCCCGAGAAGCACTCTCCGGCCAACATGCCCAACTGCAGCAACAGCTCCCAAAGCGAAGGAGCAAGGACACAAAGACCTAGCTGGCCTGAAGGGCCCCCAGGGGGCCCCCAAGCAGCCCCTCTCCATTTGGGTCTGGGGGCTTTCGTTGGGCATGGAACCTGGGAGATTCCTGCAAGGTTGCAGTTCGCGGCCCGAGAAGCACTCTCCGGCCAACATGCCCAACTGCAGCAACAGCTCCCAAAGCGAAGGAGCCAGGACCCAAAGACCTAGCTGGCCTGAAGGGCCCCCAGGGGGCCCGCAAGCAGCCCCTCTCAATTTGGGTCTGGGGGCTTTCGTTGGGCCGGGAACCTGGGAGATTCCTGCAAGGTTGCAGTTCGCGGCCCGAGAAGCACTCTCCGGCCAACATGCCCAACTGCAGCAACAGCTCCCAAAGCGAAGGAGCCAGGACCCAAAGACCTAGCTGGCCTGAAGGGCCCCCAGGGGTCCCCCAAGCAGCCCCTCTCCATTTGGGTCTGGGGGCTTTCGTTGGGCATGGATACCTGAGATGTACCTGCAAGTTTACAGTTCGCGGCCCGAGAAGCACTCTCCGGCCAACATGCCCAACTGCAGCAACAGCTCCCAAACCGAAGGAGCCAGGACCCAAAGAGCTAGGTGGCCTGAAGGGCCCCCAGGGGGCCCCCAAGCAGCCCTTCTCCATTTGGGTCTGGGGGTTTTCGTTGGGCCGGGAACCTGGGAGATTCCTGCAAGGTTGCAGTTCGCGGCCCGAGAAGCACTCTCCGGCCAACATGCCCAACGTCAGCAACAGCTCCCAAAGCGAAGGAGCCAGGACCCAAAGACCTAGCTGGCCTGAAGGGCCCCCAGGGGGCCCCCAAGCAGCCCCTCTCAATTTGGGTCTGGGGGCTTTCGTTGGGCCGGGAACCTGG
This sequence comes from Gallinula chloropus, assembly GCF_964237585.1. Lineage (NCBI taxonomy): Eukaryota > Metazoa > Chordata > Aves > Gruiformes > Rallidae > Gallinula > Gallinula chloropus. The sequence continues at coordinate 62,534 of NW_028168280.1, read as the reverse complement.
GAGAATCCTGCAAGGTTGCAGTTCGCGGCCCGAGAAGCACTCTCCGGCCAACATGCCCAACTGCAGCAACAGCTCCCAAAGCGAAGGAGCCAAGACCCAAAGACCTAGCTGGCCTGAAGGGCCCCCAGGGGGCCCCCAAGCAGCCCCTCTCAATTTTGGTCTGGGGGCTTTCGTTGGGCCGGGAACCTGGGAGATTCCTGCAAGGTTGCAGTTCGCGGCCCGAGAAGCACTCTCCGGCCAACATGCCCAACTGCAGCAACAGCTCCCAAAGCGAAGGAGCCAAGACCCAAAGACCTAGCTGGCCTGAAGGGCCCCCAGGGGGCCCCCAAGCAGCCCCTCTCCATTTGGGTCTGGGGGCTTTCGTTGGGCCGGGAACCTGGGAGGTACCTGCAAGGTTGCAGTTCGCGGCCCGAGAAGCACTCTCCGGCCAACATGCCCAACTGCAGCAACAGCTCCCAAACCGAAGGAGCAAGGACACAAAGACCTAGCTGGCCTGAAGGGCCCCCAGGGGGCCACCAAGCAGCCCCTCTCCATTTGGGTCTGGGGGCTTTCGTTGGGCATGGAACCTGGGAGATTCCTGCAAGGTTGCAGTTCGCGGCCCGAGAAGCACTCTCCGGCCAACATGCCCAACTGCAGCAACAGCTCCCAAAGCGAAGGAGCCAGGACCCAAAGACCTAGCTGGCCTGAAGGGCCCCCAGGGGGCCCGCAAGCAGCCCCTCTCAATTTGGGTCTGGGGGCTTTCGTTGGGCCGGGAACCTGGGAGAATCCTGCAAGGTTGCAGTTCGCGGCCCGAGAAGCACTCTCCAGCCAACATGCCCAACTGCAGCAACAGCTCCCAAAGCGAAGGAGCCAGGACCCAAAGACCTAGCTGGCCTGAAGGGCCCCCAGGGGTCCCCCAAGCAGCCCCTCTCCATTTGGGTCTGGGGGCTTTCGTTGGGCATGGATACCTGAGATGTACCTGCAAGTTTACAGTTCGCGGCCCGAGAAGCACTCTCCGGCCAACATGCTCAACTGCAGCAACAGCTCCCAAACCGAAGGAGCCAGGACCCAAAGAGCTAGGTGGCCTGAAGGGCCCCCAGGGGGCCCCCAAGCAGCCCTTCTCCATTTGGGTCTGGGGGCTTTCGTTGGGCCGGGAACCTGGGAGATTCCTGCAAGGTTGCAGTTCGCGGCCCGAGAAGCACTCTCCGGCCAACATGCCCAACTGCAGCAACAGCTCCCAAAGCGAAGGAGCAAGGACACAAAGACCTAGCTGGCCTGAAGGGCCCCCAGGGGGCCACCAAGCAGCCCCTCTCCATTTGGGTCTGGGGGCTTTCGTTGGGCATGGAACCTGGGAGATTCCTGCAAGGTTGCAGTTCGCGGCCCGAGAAGCACTCTCCGGCCAACATGCCCAACTGCAGCAACAGCTCCCAAAGCGAAGGAGCCAGGACCCAAAGACCTAGCTGGCCTGAAGGGCCCCCAGGGGGCCCCCAAGCAGCCCCTCTCCATTTGGGTCTGGGGGCTTTCGTTGGGCCGGGAACCTGGGAGATTCCTGCAAGGTTGCAGTTCGCGGCCCGAGAAGCACTCTCCGGCCAACATGCCCAACTGCAGCAACAGCTCCCAAAGCGAAGGAGCAAGGACACAAAGACCTAGCTGGCCTGAAGGGCCCCCAGGGGGCCCCCAAGCAGCCCCTCTCCATTTGGGTCTGGGGGCTTTCGTTGGGCATGGATACCTGAGAGGTACCTGCAAGGTTGCAGTTCGCGGCCCGAGAAGCACTCTCCGGCCAACATGCCCAACTGCAGCAACAGCTCCCAAACCGAAGGAGCCAGGACCCAAAGACCTAGCTGGCCTGAAGGGCCCCCAGGGGTCCCCCAAGCAGCCCCTCTCCATTTGGGTCTGGGGGCTTTCGTTGGGCATGGATACCTGAGATGTACCTGCAAGTTTACAGTTCGCGGCCCGAGAAGCACTCTCCGGCCAACATGCCCAACTGCAGCAACAGCTCCCAAACCGAAGGAGCCAGGACCCAAAGAGCTAGGTGGCCTGAAGGGCCCCCAGGGGGCCCCCAAGCAGCCCTTCTCCATTTGGGTCTGGGGGCTTTCGTTGGGCCGGGAACCTGGGAGATTCCTGCAAGGTTGCAGTTCGCGGCCCGAGAAGCACTCTCCGGCCAACATGCCCAACGTCAGCAACAGCTCCCAAAGCGAAGGAGCCAGGACCCAAAGACCTAGCTGGCCTGAAGGGCCCCCAGGGGGCCCCCAAGCAGCCCCTCTCAATTTGGGTCTGGGGGCTTTCGTTGGGCCGGGAACCTGGGAGAATCCTGCAAGGTTGCAGTTCGCGGCCCGAGAAGCACTCTCCGGCCAGCATGCCCAACTGCAGCAACAGCTCCCAAAGCGAAGGAGCCAAGACCCAAAGACCTAGCTGGCCTGAAGGGCCCCCAGGGGGCCCCCAAGCAGCCCCTCTCAATTTGGGTCTGGGGGCTTTCGTTGGGCATGGAACCTGGGAGATTCCTGCAAGGTTGCAGTTCGCGGCCCGAGAAGCACTCTCCGGCCAACATGCCCAACTGCAGCAACAGCTCCCAAAGCGAAGGAGCCAAGACCCAAAGACCTAGCTGGCCTGAAGGGCCCCCAGGGGGCCCCCAAGCAGCCCCTCTCAATTTGGGTCTGGGGGCTTTCGTTGGGCCGGGAACCTGGGAGGTACCTGCAAGGTTGCAGTTCGCGGCCCGAGAAGCACTCTCCGGCCAACATGCCCAACTGCAGCAACAGCTCCCAAAGCGAAGGAGCAAGGACACAAAGACCTAGCTGGCCTGAAGGGCCCCCAGGGGGTCCACAAGCAGCCCCTCTCCATTTGGGTCTGGGGGCTTTCGTTGGGCCGGGGACCTGGGAGGTACCTGCGAGGTTGCCATTCGCAGCCCGAGAAGCACTCTCCGGTCAACATGCCCAACGTCCAGCAACAGCTCCCAAACCGAAGGAGCCAGGACCCAAAGACCTAGCTGGCCTGAAGGGCCCCCAGGGGGCCCCCAAGCAGCCCCTCTCCATTTGGGTCTGGGGGCTTTCGTTGGGCATGGAACCTGGGAGATTCCTGCAAGGTTGCAGTTCGCGGCCCGAGAAGCACTCTCCGGCCAACATGCCCAACTGCAGCAACAGCTCCCAAAGCGAAGGAGCCAGGACCCAAAGACCTAGCTGGCCTGAAGGGCCCCCAGGGGGCCCGCAAGCAGCCCCTCTCAATTTGGGTCTGGGGGCTTTCGTTGGGCCGGGATCCTGGGAGAATCCTGCAAGGTTGCAGTTCGCGGCCCGAGAAGCACTCTCCGGCCAACATGCCCAACTGCAGCAACAGCTCCCAAAGCGAAGGAGCCAGGACCCAAAGACCTAGCTGGCCTGAAGGGCCCCCAGGGGTCCCCCAAGCAGCCCCTCTCCATTTGGGTCTGGGGGCTTTCGTTGGGCCGGGGACCTGGGAGGTACCTTCGAGGTTGCCATTCGCAGCCCGAGAAGCACTCTCCGGTCAACATGCCCAACGTCCAGCAACAGCTCCCAATCCGAAGGAGCCAGGACCCAAAGACCTAGCTGGCCTGAAGGGCCCCCAGGGGGCCCCCAAGCAGCCCCTCTCCATTTGGGTCTGGGGGCTTTCGTTGGGCATGGAACCTGGGAGATTCCTGCAAGGTTGCAGTTCGCGGCCCGAGAAGCACTCTCCGGCCAACATGCCCAACTGCAGCAACAGCTCCCAAAGCGAAGGAGCCAGGACCCAAAGACCTAGCTGGCCTGAAGGGCCCCCAGGGGGCCCGCAAGCAGCCCCTCTCAATTTGGGTCTGGGGGCTTTCGTTGGGCCGGGATCCTGGGAGAATCCTGCAAGGTTGCAGTTCGTGGCCCGAGAAGCACTCTCCGGCCAACATGCCCAACTGCAGCAACAGCTCCCAAAGCGAAGGAGCCAGGACCCAAAGACCTAGCTGGCCTGAAGGGCCCCCAGGGGTCCCCCAAGCAGCCCCTCTCCATTTGGGTCTGGGGGCTTTCGTTGGGCATGGATACCTGAGATGTACCTGCAAGTTTACAGTTCGCGGCCCGAGAAGCACTCTCCGGCCAACATGCTCAACTGCAGCAACAGCTCCCAAACCGAAGGAGCCAGGACCCAAAGAGCTAGGTGGCCTGAAGGGCCCCCAGGGGGCCCCCAAGCAGCCCTTCTCCATTTGGGTCTGGGGGCTTTCGTTGGGCCGGGAACCTGGGAGATTCCTGCAAGGTTGCAGTTCGCGGCCCGAGAAGCACTCTCCGGCCAACATGCCCAACTGCAGCAACAGCTCCCAAAGCGAAGGAGCAAGGACACAAAGACCTAGCTGGCCTGAAGGGCCCCCAGGGGGCCACCAAGCAGCCCCTCTCCATTTGGGTCTGGGGGCTTTCGTTGGGCATGGAACCTGGGAGATTCCTGCAAGGTTGCAGTTCGCGGCCCGAGAAGCACTCTCCGGCCAACATGCCCAACTGCAGCAACAGCTCCCAAAGCGAAGGAGCCAGGACCCAAAGACCTAGCTGGCCTGAAGGGCCCCCAGGGGGCCCGCAAGCAGCCCCTCTCAATTTGGGTCTGGGGGCTTTCGTTGGGCCGGGAACCTGGGAGATTCCTGCAAGGTTGCAGTTCGCGGCCCGAGAAGCACTCTCCGGCCAACATGCCCAACTGCAGCAACAGCTCCCAAAGCGAAGGAGCAAGGACACAAAGACCTAGCTGGCCTGAAGGGCCCCCAGGGGGCCACCAAGCAGCCCCTCTCCATTTGGGTCTGGGGGCTTTCGTTGGGCATGGATACCTGAGAGGTACCTGCAAGGTTGCAGTTCGCGGCCCGAGAAGCACTCTCCGGCCAACATGCTCAACTGCAGCAACAGCTCCCAAAGCGAAGGAGCCAAGACCCAAAGACCTAGCTGGCCTGAAGGGCCCCCAGGGGGCCCCCAAGCAGCCCCTCTCAATTTGGGTCTGGGGGCTTTCGTTGGGCCGGGAACCTGGGAGAATCCTGCAAGGTTGCAGTTCGCGGCCCGAGAAGCACTCTCCGGCCAACATGCCCAACTGCAGCAACAGCTCCCAAACCGAAGGAGCAAGGACACAAAGACCTAGCTGGCCTGAAGGGCCCCCAGGGGGCCCCCAAGCAGCCCCTCTCCATTTGGGTCTGGGGGCTTTCGTTGGGCATGGAACCTGGGAGATTCCTGCAAGGTTGCAGTTCGCGGCCCGAGAAGCACTCTCCGGCCAACATGCCCAACTGCAGCAACAGCTCCCAAAGCGAAGGAGCCAGGACCCAAAGACCTAGCTGGCCTGAAGGGCCCCCAGGGGGCCCGCAAGCAGCCCCTCTCAATTTGGGTCTGGGGGCTTTCGTTGGGCCGGGAACCTGGGAGATTCCTGCAAGGTTGCAGTTCGCGGCCCGAGAAGCACTCTCCGGCCAACATGCCCAACTGCAGCAACAGCTCCCAAACCGAAGGAGCCAGGACCCAAAGACCTAGCTGGCCTGAAGGGCCCCCAGGGGTCCCCCAAGCAGCCCCTCTCCATTTGGGTCTGGGGGCTTTCGTTGGGCATGGATACCTGAGATGTACCTGCAAGTTTACAGTTCGCGGCCCGAGAAGCACTCTCCGGCCAACATGCCCAACTGCAGCAGCAGCCCCCAAACCGAAGGAGCCAGGACCCAAAGAGCTAGGTGGCCTGAAGGGCCCCCAGGGGGCCCCCAAGCAGCCCTTCTCCATTTGGGTCTGGGGGCTTTCGTTGGGCCGGGAACCTGGGAGATTCCTGCAAGGTTGCAGTTCGCGGCCCGAGAAGCACTCTCCGGCCAACATGCCCAACTGCAGCAACAGCTCCCAAAGCGAAGGAGCCAGGACCCAAAGACCTAGCTGGCCTGAAGGGCCCCCAGGGGGCCCCCAAGCAGCCCCTCTCAATTTGGGTCTGGGGGCTTTCGTTGGGCCGGGAACCTGGGAGAATCCTGCAAGGTTGCAGTTCGCGGCCCGAGAAGCACTCTCCGGCCAACATGCCCAACTGCAGCAACAGCTCCCAAAGCGAAGGAGCCAAGACCCAAAGACCTAGCTGGCCTGAAGGGCCCCCAGGGGGCCCCCAAGCAGCCCCTCTCAATTTGGGTCTGGGGGCTTTCGTTGGGCCGGGAACCTGGGAGATTCCTGCAAGGTTGCAGTTCGCGGCCCGAGAAGCACTCTCCGGCCAACATGCCCAACTGCAGCAACAGCTCCCAAACCGAAGGAGCCAGGACCCAAAGACCTAGCTGGCCTGAAGGGCCCCCAGGGGGCCCCCAAGCAGCCCCTCTCAATTTGGGTCTGGGGGCTTTCGTTGGGCCGGGAACCTGGGAGGTACCTGCAAGGTTGCAGTTCGCGGCCCGAGAAGCACTCTCCGGCCAACATGCCCAACTGCAGCAACAGCTCCCAAAGCGAAGGAGCAAGGACACAAAGACCTAGCTGGCCTGAAGGGCCCCCAGGGGGCCACCAAGCAGCCCCTCTCCATTTGGGTCTGGGGGCTTTCGTTGGGCATGGAACCTGGGAGATTCCTGCAAGGTTGCAGTTCGCGGCCCGAGAAGCACTCTCCGGCCAACATGCCCAACTGCAGCAACAGCTCCCAAAGCGAAGGAGCCAGGACCCAAAGACCTAGCTGGCCTGAAGGGCCCCCAGGGGGCCCGCAAGCAGCCCCTCTCAATTTGGGTCTGGGGGCTTTCGTTGGGCCGGGATCCTGGGAGAATCCTGCAAGGTTGCAGTTCGCGGCCCGAGAAGCACTCTCCGGCCAACATGCCCAACTGCAGCAACAGCTCCCAAAGCGAAGGAGCCAGGACCCAAAGACCTAGCTGGCCTGAAGGGCCCCCAGGGGTCCCCCAAGCAGCCCCTCTCCATTTGGGTCTGGGGGCTTTCGTTGGGCATGGATACCTGAGATGTACCTGCAAGTTTACAGTTCGCGGCCCGAGAAGCACTCTCCGGCCAACATGCTCAACTGCAGCAACAGCTCCCAAAGCGAAGGAGCAAGGACACAAAGACCTAGCTGGCCTGAAGGGCCCCCAGGGGGCCACCAAGCAGCCCCTCTCCATTTGGGTCTGGGGGCTTTCGTTGGGCATGGAACCTGGGAGATTCCTGCAAGGTTGCAGTTCGCGGCCCGAGAAGCACTCTCCGGCCAACATGCCCAACTGCAGCAACAGCTCCCAAAGCGAAGGAGCCAGGACACAAAGACCTAGCTGGCCTGAAGGGCCCCCAGGGGGCCCGCAAGCAGCCCCTCTCAATTTGGGTCTGGGGGCTTTCGTTGGGCCGGGAACCTGGGAGATTCCTGCAAGGTTGCAGTTCGCGGCCCGAGAAGCACTCTCCGGCCAACATGCCCAACTGCAGCAACAGCTCCCAAAGCGAAGGAGCAAGGACACAAAGACCTAGCTGGCCTGAAGGGCCCCCAGGGGGCCACCAAGCAGCCCCTCTCCATTTGGGTCTGGGGGCTTTCGTTGGGCATGGATACCTGAGAGGTACCTGCAAGGTTGCAGTTCGCGGCCCGAGAAGCACTCTCCGGCCAACATGCCCAACTGCAGCAACAGCTCCCAAACCGAAGGAGCCAGGACCCAAAGACCTAGCTGGCCTGAAGGGCCCCCATGGGGCCCCCAAGCAGCCCCTCTCAATTTGGGTCTGGGGGCTTTCGTTGGGCCGGGAACCTGGGAGATTCCTGCAAGGTTGCAGTTCGCGGCCCGAGAAGCACTCTCCGGCCAACATGCCCAACGTCAGCAACAGCTCCCAAAGCGAAGGAGCCAGGACCCAAAGACCTAGCTGGCCTGAAGGGCCCCCAGGGGGCCCCCAAGCAGCCCCTCTCAATTTGGGTCTGGGGGCCTTCGTTGGGCCGGGAACCTGGGAGAATCCTGCAAGGTTGCAGTTCGCGGCCGGAGAAGCACTCTCCGGCCAACATGCCCAACTGCAGCAACAGCTCCCAAAGCGAAGGAGCCAGGACCCAAAGACCTAGCTGGCCTGAAGGGCCCCCAGGGGGCCCCCAAGCAGCCCCTCTCCATTTGGGTCTGGGGGCTTTCGTTGGGCCGGGAACCTGGGAGAATCCTGCAAGGTTGCAGTTCGCGGCCCGAGAAGCACTCTCCGGCCAACATGCCCAACTGCAGCAACAGCTCCCAAAGCGAAGGAGCCAGGACCCAAAGACCTAGCTGGCCTGAAGGGCCCCCAGGGGGCCCCCAAGCAGCCCCTCTCAATTTGGGTCTGGGGGCTTTCTTTAGGCTGAGAACCTGGGAGATACCAGCAAGGTTGCAGTTCGCGGCCCGAGAAGCACTCTCCGGCCAACATGCCCAACTGCAGCAACAGCTCCCAAACCGAAGGAGCCAGGACCCAAAGACCTAGCTGGCCTGAAGGGCCCCCAGAAGGCCACCAAGCAGCCCCTCTCCATTTGGGTCTGGGGGCTTTCGTTGGGCATGGAACCTGGGAGATTCCAGCAAGGTTGCAGTTCGCGGCCCGAGAAGCACTCTCCGGCCAACATGCCCAACTGCAGCAACAGCTCCCAAACCGAAGGAGCCAGGACCCAAAGACCTAGCTGGCCTGAAGGGCCCCCAGAAGGCCCCCAAGCAGCCCCTCTCCATTTGGGTCTGGGGGCTTTCGTTGGGCCGGGAACCTGGGAGATTCCTGCAAGGTTGCAGTTCGCGGCCTGAGAAGCACTCTCCGGCCAACATGCCCAACTGCAGCAACAGCTCCCAAAGCGAAGGAGCCAGGACCCAAAGACCTAGCTGGCCTGAAGGGCCCCCAGGGGGCCCCCAAGCAGCCCCTCTCCATTTGGGTCTGGGGGCTTTTTTTGGGCCGGGAACCTGGGAGATTCCTGCAAGGTTGCAGTTCGAGGCCCGAGAAGCACTCTCCTGCCAACATGCCAAACGTCAGCAACAGCTCCCAAAGCGAAGGAGCCAGGACCCAAAGACCTAGCTGGCCTGAAGTGCCCCCAGGGGGCCCCAAAGCAGCCCCTCTCCATTTGGGTCTGGGGGCTTTCTTTATGCTGAGAACCTGGGAGATACCAGCACGGTTGCAGTTCGCGGCCCGAGAAGCACTCTCCGGCCAACATGCCCAATATCCAGCAACAGCTCCCAAAGCGAAGGAGCCAGGACCCAAAGACCTAGCTGGCCTGAAGGGCCCCCAGAAGGCCACCAAGCAGCCCCTCTCCATTTGGGTCTGGGGGCTTTCGTTGGGCATGTATACCTGAGAGGTACCTGCAAGTTACATTTCGCGGCCCGAGAAGCACTCTCCGCCCAACATGCCCAACTGCAGCAACAGCTCCCAAACCGAAGGAGCCAGGACCCAAAGACCTAGCTGGCCTGAAGGGCCCCCAGGGGGCCCCCAAGCAGCCCCTCTCCATTTGGGTCTGGGGGTTTTCTTTGTTTTGGGAACCTGGGAGGTACCTGCAAGGTTGCAGTTCGCGGCCCGAGAAGCACTCTCCGGCCAACATGCCCAACTGCAGCAACAGCTCCCAAACCGAAGGAGCCAGGACCCAAAGACCTAGCTGGCCTGAAGGGCCCCCAGGGGGCTCCCAAGCAGCCTCTCTCCATTTGGGTCTGGGGGCTTTCGTTGGGCCGGGAACCTGGGAGGTACCTGCAAGGTTGCAGTTCGCGGCCCGAGAAGCACTCTCCGGCCAACATGCCCAACTGCAGCAACAGCTCCCAAACCGAATGAGCCAGGACACAAAGACCTAGCTGGCCTGAAGGGCCCCCAGGGGGCCCCCAAGCAGCCCCTCTCAATTTGGGTCTGGGGGCTTTCGTTGGGCCGGGAACCTGGGAGAATCCTGCAAGGTTGCAGTTCGCGGCCCGAGAAGCACTCTCCGGCCAACATGCCCAACTGCAGCAACAGCTCCCAAACCGAAGGAGCCAGGACACAAAGACCTAGCTGGCCTGAAGGGCCCCCAGGGGGCCCCCAAGCAGCCCCTCTCAATTTGGGTCTGGGGGCTTTCGTTGGGCCGGGAACCTGGGAGATTCCTGCGAGGTTGCAGTTCGAGGCCCGAGAAGCACTCTCCGGCCAACATGCCCAACTGCAGCAACAGCTCCCAAACCGAATGAGCCAGGACACAAAGACCTAGCTGGCCTGAAGGGCCCCCAGGGGGCCCCCAAGCAGCCCCTCTCAATTTGGGTCTGGGGGCTTTCGTTGGGCATGTATACCTGGGAGGTACCTGCAAGGTTACAATTCGCGGCCCGAGAAGCACTCTCCGGCCAACATGCCCAACTGCAGCAACAGCTCCCAAAGCGAAGGAGCCAGGACCCAAAGACCTAGCTGGCCTGAAGTGCCCCCAGGGGGTCCCCAAGCAGCCCCTCTCAATTTGGGTCTGGGGGCTTTCGTTGGGCATGGAACCTGGGAGATTCCTGCAAGGTTGCAGTTCGCGGCCCGAGAAGCACTCTCCGGCCAACATGCCCAACTGCAGCAACAGCTCCCAAAGCGAAGGAGCCAGGACCCAAAGACCTAGCTGGCCTGAAGGGCCCCCAGGGGGCCCCCAAGCAGCCCCTCTCCATTTGGGTCTGGGGGCTTTCGTTGGGCCGGGAACCTGGGAGATTCCTGCAAGGTTGCAGTTCGCGGCCCGAGAAGCACTCTCTGGCCAACATGCCCAACTGCAGCAACAGCTCCCAAAGCGAAGGAGCCAGGACCCAAAGACCTAGCTGGCCTGAAGGGCCCCCAGGGGGCCCCCAAGCAGCCCCTCTCCATTTGGGTCTGGGGGCTTTCGTTGGGCATGGATACCTGAGATGTTCCTGCAAGTTTACAGTTCGCGGCCCGAGAAGCACTCTCCGGCCAACATGCTCAACTGCAGCAACAGCTCCCAAACCGAAGGAGCCAGGACCCAAAGAGCTAGGTGGCCTGAAGGGCCCCCAGGGGGCCCCCAAGCAGCCCTTCTCCATTTGGGTCTGGGGGCTTTCGTTGGGCCGGGAACCTGGGAGATTCCTGCAAGGTTGCAGTTCGCGGCCCGAGAAGCACTCTCCGGCCAACATGCCCAACGTCAGCAACAGCTCCCAAAGCGAAGGAGCCAGGACCCAAAGACCTAGCTGGCCTGAAGGGCCCCCAGGGGGCCCCCAAGCAGCCCCTCTCCATTTGGGTCTGGGGGCTTTCGTTGGGCCGGGAACCTGGGAGATTCCTGCAAGGTTGCAGTTCGCGGCCCGAGAAGCACTCTCCGGCCAACATGCCCAACTGCAGCAACAGCTCCCAAAGCGAAGGAGCCAGGACCCAAAGACCTAGCTGGCCTGAAGGGCCCCCAGGGGGCCCCCAAGGAGCTCATCTCCATTTGGGTCTGGGGGCTTTAGTTGGGCCGGGAACCTGGGAGGTACCTGCAAGGTTGCAGTTCGCGGCCGGAGAAGCACTCTCCGGCCAACATGCCCAACTGCAGCAACAGCTCCCAAAGCGAAGGAGCCAGGACCCAAAGACCTAGCTGGCCTGAAGGGCCCCCAGGGGGCCCCCAAGCAGCCCCTCTCCATTTGGGTCTGGGGGCTTTCGTTGGGGCGGGAACCTGGGAGAATCCTGCAAGGTTGCAGTTCGCGGCCCGAGAAGCACTCTCCGGCCAACATGCCCAACTGCAGCAACAGCTCCCAAAGCGAAGGAGCAAGGACACAAAGACCTAGCTGGCCTGAAGGGCCCCCAGGGGGCCACCAAGCAGCCCCTCTCCATTTGGGTCTGGGGGCTTTCGTTGGGCATGGAACCTGGGAGATTCCTGCAAGGTTGCAGTTCGCGGCCCGAGAAGCACTCTCCGGCCAACATGCCCAACTGCAGCAACAGCTCCCAAAGCGAAGGAGCCAGGACCCAAAGACCTAGCTGGCCTGAAGGGCCCCCAGGGGGCCCCCAAGCAGCCCCTCTCCATTTGGGTCTGGGGGCTTTCGTTGGGCCGGGAACCTGGGAGATTCCTGCAAGGTTGCAGTTCGCGGCCCGAGAAGCACTCTCCGGCCAACATGCCCAAATGCAGCAACAGCTCCCAAACCGAAGGAGCCAGGACCCAAAGACCTAGCTGGCCTGAAGGGCCCCCAGGGGGCCCCCAAGCAGCCCCTCTCCATTTGGGTCTGGGGGCTTTCGTTGGTCATGGATACCTGAGAGGTACCTGCAAGGTTGCAGTTCGCGGCCCGAGAAGCACTCTCCGGCCAACATGCTCAACTGCAGCAACAGCTCCCAAACCGAAGGAGCCAGGACCCAAAGACCTAGCTGGCCTGAAGGGCCCCCAGGGGGCCCCCAAGCAGCCCCTCTCAATTTGGGTCTGGGGGCTTTCGTTGGGCCGGGAACCTGGGAGATTCCTGCAAGGTTGCAGTTTGCGGCCCGAGAAGCACTCTCCGGCCAACATGCCCAACGTCAGCAACAGCTCCCAAAGCGAAGGAGCCAGGACCCAAAGACCTAGCTGGCCTGAAGGGCCTCCAGGGGGCCCCCAAGCAGCCCCTCTCAATTTGGGTCTGGGGGCCTTCGTTGGGCCGGGAACCTGGGAGAATCCTGCAAGGTTGCAGTTCGCGGCCGGAGAAGCACTCTCCGGCCAACATGCCCAACTGCAGCAACAGCTCCCAAAGCGAAGGAGCCAGGACCCAAAGACCTAGCTGGCCTGAAGGGCCCCCAGGGGGCCCCCAAGCAGCCCCTCTCAATTTGGGTCTGGGGGCTTTCGTTGGGCCGGGAACCTGGGAGATTCCTGCAAGGTTGCAGTTCGCGGCCCGAGAAGCACTCTCCGGCCAACATGCCCAACTGCAGGAACAGCTCCCAAAGCGAAGGAGCCAGGACCCAAAGACCTAGCTGGCCTGAAGGGCCCCCAGGGGGCCCCCAAGCAGCCCCTCTCCATTTGGGTCTGGGGGCTTTCGTTGGGTCGGGAACCTGGGAGAATCCTGCAAGGTTGCAGTTCACGGCCCGAGAAGCACTCTCCGGCCAACATGCCCAACTGCAGCAACAGCTCCCAAACCGAAGGAGCCAGGACCCAAAGACCTAGCTGGCCTGAAGTGCCCCCAGGGGGTCCCCAAGCAGCCCCTCTCCATTTGGGTCTGGGGGCTTTCGTTGGGCGGGGAACCTGGGAGATTCCTGCAAGGTTGCAGTTCGCGGCCGGAGAAGCACTCTCCGGCCAACATGCCCAACTGCAGCAACAGCTCCCAAACCGAAGGAGCCAGGACCCAAAGACCTAGCTGGCCTGAAGGGCCCCCAGGGGGCCCCCAAGCAGCCCCTCTCAATTTGGGTCTGGGGGCTTTCTTTAGGCTGAGAACCTGGGAGATACCAGCAAGGTTGCAGTTCGCGGCCCGAGAAGCACTCTCCGGCCAACATGCCCAACTGCAGCAACAGCTCCCAAAGCGAAGGAGCCAGGACCCAAAGACCTAGCTGGCCTGAAGGGCCCCCAGAAGGCCACCAAGCAGCCCCTCTCCATTTGGGTCTGGGGGCTTTCGTTGGGCATGTATACCTGGGAGGTACCTGCAAGGTTACAATTCGCGGCCCGAGAAGCACTCTCCGGCCAACATGCTCAACTGCAGCAACAGCTCCCAAAGCAAAGGAGCCAGGACCCAAAGACCTAGCTGGCCTGAAGTGCCCCCAGGGGGTCCCCAAGCAGCCCCTCTCAATTTGGGTCTGGGGGCTTTCGTTGGGCATGGAACCTGGGAGATTCCTGCAAGGTTGCAGTTCGCGGCCCGAGAAGCACTCTCCGGCCAACATGCCCAACTGCAGCAACAGCTCCCAAAGCGAAGGAGCCAGGACCCAAAGACCTAGCTGGCCTGAAGGACCCCCAGGTGGCCCCCAAGCAGCCCCTCTCCATTTGGGTCTGGGGGCTTTCGTTGGGCCGGGAACCTGGGAGATTCCTGCAAGGTTGCAGTTCGCGGCCCGAGAAGCACTCTCCGGCCAACATGCCCAACTGCAGCAACAGCTCCCAAAGCGAAGGAGCCAGGACCCAAAGACCTAGCTGGCCTGAAGGGCCCCCAGGGGTCCCCAAGCAGCCCCTCTCCATTTGGGTCTGGGGGCTTTCGTTGGGCATGGATACCTGAGATGTACCTGCAAGTTTACAGTTCGCGGCCCGAGAAGCACTCTCCGGCCAACATGCTCAACTGCAGCAACAGCTCCCAAACCGAAGGAGCCAGGACCCAAAGACCTAGCTGGCCTGAAGGGCCCCCAGGGGGCCCCCAAGCAGCCCTTCTCCATTTGGGTCTGGGGGCTTTCGTTGGGCCGGGAACCTGGGAGATTGCTGCAAGGTTGCAGTTCGCGGCCCGAGAAGCACTCTCCGGCCAACATGCTCAACTGCAGCAACAGCTCCCAAACCGAAGGAGCCAGGACCCAAAGACCTAGCTGGCCTGAAGGGCCCCCAGGGGGCCCCCAAGCAGCCCCTCTCAATTTGGGTCTGGGGGCTTTCGTTGGGCCGGGAACCTGGGAGATTCCTGCAAGGTTGCAGTTCGCGGCCCGAGAAGCACTCTCCGGCCAACATGCCCAACTGCAGCAACAGCTCCCAAAGCGAAGGAGCCAAGACCCAAAGACCTAGCTGGCCTGAAGGGCCCCCAGGGGGCCCCCAAGGAGCTCATCTCCATTTGGGTCTGGGGGCTTTAGTTGGGCCGGGAACCTGGGAGGTACCTGCAAGTTTGCAGTTCGCGGCCGGAGAAGCACTCTCCGGCCAACATGCCCAACTGCAGCAACAGCTCCCAAACCGAAGGAGCCAGGACCCAAAGACCTAGCTGGCCTGAAGGGCCCCCAGGGGGCCCCCAAGCAGCCCCTCTCCATTTGGGTCTGGGGGTTTCCTTTGTTCCGGGAACCTGGGAGATTCCTGCAAGGTTGCAGTTCGCGGCCCGAGAAGCACTCTCCGGCCAACATGCCCAACTGCAGCAACAGCTCCCAAAGCGAAGGAGCAAGGACACAAAGACCTAGCTGGCCTGAAGGGCCCCCAGGGGGCCACCAAGCAGCCCCTCTCAATTTGGGTCTGGGGGCTTTCGTTGGGCATGGAACCTGGGAGATTCCTGCAAGGTTGCAGTTCGCGGCCCGAGAAGCACTCTCCGGCCAACATGCCCAACTGCAGCAACAGCTCCCAAAGCGAAGGAGCCAGGACCCAAAGACCTAGCTGGCCTGAAGGGCCCCCAGGGGGCCCCCAAGCAGCCCCTCTCCATTTGGGTCTGGGGGCTTTCGTTGGGCCGGGAACCTGGGAGATTCCTGCAAGGTTGCAGTTCGCGGCCCGAGAAGCACTCTCCGGCCAACATGCCCAACTGCAGCAACAGCTCCCAAAGCGAAGGAGCCAGGACCCAAAGACCTAGCTGGCCTGAAGGGCCCCCAGGGGGCCCCCAAGCAGCCCCTCTCCATTTGGGTCTGGGGGCTTTCGTTGGGCATGGATACCTGAGATGTACCTGCAAGTTTACAGTTCGCGGCCCGAGAAGCACTCTCCGGCCAACATGCTCAACTGCAGCAACAGCTCCCAAACCGAAGGAGCCAGGACCCAAAGACCTAGCTGGCCTGAAGGGCCCCCAGGGGGCCCCCAAGCAGCCCCTCTCCATTTGGGTCTGGGGGCTTTCGTTGGGCCGGGAACCTGGGAGATTCCTGCAAGGTTGCAGTTCGCGGCCCGAGAAGCACTCTCCGGCCAACATGCCCAACGTCAGCAACAGCTCCCAAAGCGAAGGAGCCAGGACCCAAAGACCTAGCTGGCCTGAAGGGCCCCCAGGGGGCCCCCAAGCAGCCCCTCTCCATTTGGGTCTGGGGGCTTTCGTTGGGCCGGGAACCTGGGAGATTCCTGCAAGGTTGCAGTTCGCGGCCCGAGAAGCACTCTCCGGCCAACATGCCCAACTGCAGCAACAGCTCCCAAACCGAAGGAGCCAGGACCAAAAGACCTAGCTGGCCTGAAGGGCCCCGAGGGGGCCCCCAAGGAGCTCATCTCCATTTGGGTCTGGGGGCTTTAGTTGGGCCGGGAACCTGGGAGGTACCTGCAAGGTTGCAGTTCGCGGCCGGAGAAGCACTCTCCGGCTAACATGCCCAACTGCAGCAACAGCTCCCAAACCGAAGGAGCCAGGACCCAAAGACCTAGCTGGCCTGAAGGGCCCCCAGGGGGCCCCCAAGCAGCCCCTCTCCATTTGGGTCTGGGGGCTTTCGTTGGGCCGGGAACCTGGGAGAATCCTGCAAGGTTGCAGTTCGCGGCCCGAGAAGCACTCTCCGGCCAACATGCCCAACTGCAGCAACAGCTCCCAAAGCGAAGGAGCAAGGACACAAAGACCTAGCTGGCCTGAAGGGCCCCCAGGGGGCCCCCAAGCAGCCCCTCTCCATTTGGGTCTGGGGGCTTTCGTTGGGCATGGATACCTGAGAGGTACCTGCAAGGTTGCATTTCGCGGCCCGAGAAGCACTCTCCGGCCAACATGCTCAACTGTAGCAACAGCTCCCAAACCGAAGGAGCCAGGACCCAAAGACCTAGCTGGCCTGAAGGGCCCCCAAGCAGCCCCTCTCAATTTGGGTCTGGGGGCTTTCGTTGGGCCGGGAACCTGGGAGATTCCTGCAAGGTTGCAGTTCGCGGCCCGAGAAGCACTCTCCGGCCAACATGCCCAACGTCAGCAACAGCTCCCAAAGCGAAGGAGCCAGGACCCAAAGACCTAGCTGGCCTGAAGGGCCCCCAGGGGGCCCCCAAGCAGCCCCTCTCAATTTGGGTCTGGGGGCCTTCGTTGGGCCGGGAACCTGGGAGAATCCTGCAAGGTTGCAGTTCGCGGCCGGAGAAGCACTCTCCGGCCAACATGCCCAACTGCAGCAACAGCTCCCAAAGCGAAGGAGCCAGGACCCAAAGACCTAGCTGGCCTGAAGGGCCCCCAGGGGGCCCCCAAGCAGCCCCTCTCAATTTGGGTCTGGGGGCTTTCGTTGGGCCGGGAACCTGGGAGAATCCTGCAAGGTTGCAGTTCGCGGCCCGAGAAGCACTCTCCGGCCAACATGCTCAACTGCAGCAACAGCTCCCAAAGCGAAGGAGCCAGGACCCAAAGACCTAGCTGGCCTGAAGTGCCCCCAGGGGGTCCCCAAGCAGCCCCTCTCCATTTGGGTCTGGGGGCTTTCGTTGGGCGGGGAACCTGGGAGATTCCTGCAAGGTTGCAGTTCGCGGCCGGAGAAGCACTCTCCGGCCAACATGCCCAACTGCAGCAACAGCTCCCAAAGCGAAGGAGCCAGGACCCAAAGACCTAGCTGGCCTGAAGGGCCCCCAGGGGGCCCCCAAGCAGCCCCTCTCAATTTGGGTCTGGGGGCTTTCTTTAGGCTGAGAACCTGGGAGATACCAGCAAGGTTGCAGTTCGCGGCCCGAGAAGCACTCTCCGGCCAACATGCCCAACTGCAGCAACAGCTCCCAAACCGAAGGAGCCAGGACCCAAAGACCTAGCTGGCCTGAAGGGCCCCAAGAAGGCCACCAAGCAGCCCCTCTCCATTTGGGTCTGGGGGCTTTCGTTGGGCATGTATACCCGAGAGGTACCTGAAGGTTGCAGTTCGCGGCCCGAGAAGCACTCTCCGGCCAACATGCCCAACTGCAGCAACAGCTCCCAAAACGAAGGAGCCAGGACCCAAAGACCTAGCTGGCCTGAAGGGCCCCCAGGGGGCCCCCAAGGAGCTCCTCTCCATTTGGGTCTGGGGGCTTTAGTTGGGCCGGGAACCTGGGAGGTACCTGCAAGGTTGCAGTTCGCGGCCGGAGAAGCACTCTCCGGCCAGCATGCCCAACTGCAGCAACAGCTCCCAAAGCGAAGGAGCCAGGACCCAAAGACCTAGCTGGCCTGAAGGGCCCCCAGGGGGCCCCCAAGCAGCCCCTCTCCATTTGGGTCTGGGGGCTTTCTTTAGGGTGAGAACCTGGGAGATACCAGCAAGGTTGCAGTTCGCGGCCCGAGAAGCACTCTCCGGCCAACATGCCCAATATCCAGCAACAGCTCCCAAAGCGAAGGAGCCAGGACCCAAAGACCTAGCTGGCCTGAAGGGCCCCCAGAAGGCCCCCAAGCAGCCCCTCTCCATTTGGGTCTGGGGGCTTTCGTTGGGCCGGGAACCTGGGAGATTCCTGCAAGGTTGCAGTTCGCGGCCCGAGAAGCACTCTCCGGCCAACATGCCCAACTGCAGCAACAGCTCCCAAAGCGAAGGAGCCAGGACCCAAAGACCTAGCTGGCCTGACGTGCCCCCAGGGGGTCCCCAAGCAGCCCCTCTCCATTTGGGTCTGGGGGCTTTCGTTGGGCAGGGAACCTGGGAGATTCATGCAAGGTTGCAGTTCGCGGCCCGAGAAGCACTCTCCGCCCAACATGCTCAACTGCAGCAACAGCTTCCAAACCGAAGGAGCCAGGACCCAAAGACCTAGGTGGCCTGAAGGGCCCCCAGGGGGCCCCCAAGCAGCCCCTCTCCATTTGGGTCTGGGGGCTTTCGTTGGGCCGGGAACCTGGGAGATTCCAGCAAGGTTGCAGTTCGCGGCCCGAGAAGCACTCTCCGGCCAACATGCCCAACTGCAGCAACAGCTCCCAAACCGAAGGAGCCAGGACCCAAAGACCTAGCTGGCCTGAAGGGCCCCCAGGGGGCCCCCAAGCAGCCCCTCTCAATTTGGGTCTGGGGGCTTTCGTTGGGCCGGGAACCTGGGAGATTCCTGCAAGGTTGCAGTTCGCGGCCCGAGAAGCACTCTCCGGCCAACATGCCCAACTGCAGCAACAGCTCCCAAACCGAAGGAGCCAGGACCCAAAGACCTAGCTGGCCTGAAGGGCCCCCAGGGGGCCCCCAAGCAGCCCCTCTCAATTTGGGTCTGGGGGCTTTTTTTGGGCCGGGAACCTGGGAGATTCCTGCAAGGTTGCAGTTCGCGGCCGGAGAAGCACTCTCCGGCCAACATGCCCAACTGCAGCAACAGCTCCCAAAGCGAAGGAGCCAGGACCCAAAGACCTAGCTGGCCTGAAGTGCCCCCAGGGGGCCCCCAAGCAGCCCCTCTCCATTTGGGTCTGGGGGCTTTCTTTAGGCTGATAACCTGGGAGATACCAGCAAGGTTGCAGTTCGCGGCCCGAGAAGCACTCTCCGCCCAACATGCCCAATATCCAGCAACAGCTCCCAAAGCGAAGGAGCCAGGACCCAAAGACCTAGCTGGCCTGAAGGGCCCCCAGAAGGCCACCAAGCAGCCCCTCTCCATTTGGGTCTGGGGGCTTTCGTTGGGCATGTATACCTGAGAGGTACCTGCAAGTTACATTTCGCGGCCCGAGAAGCACTCTCCGCCCAACATGCCCAACTGCAGCAACAGCTCCCAAACCGAAGGAGCCAGGACCCAAAGACCTAGCTGGCCTGAAGGGCCCCCAGGGGGCCCCCAAGCAGCCCCTCTCCATTTGGGTCTGGGGGTTTCCTTTGTTCCGGGAACCTGGGAGATTCCTGCAAGGTTGCAGTTCGCGGCCCGAGAAGCACTCTCCGGCCAACATGCCCAACTGCAGCAACAGCTCCCAAACCGAAGGAGCCAGGACCCAAAGACCTAGCTGGCCTGAAGGGCCCCCAGGGGGCCCCCAAGCAGCCCCTCTCCATTTGGGTCTGGGGGCTTTCGTTGGGCATGGATACCTGAGATGTTCCTGCAAGTTTACAGTTCGCGGCCCAAGAAGCACTCTCCGGCCAACATGCTCAACTGCAGCAACAGCTCCCAAACCGAAGGAGCCAGGACCCAAAGACCTAGCTGGCCTGAAGGGCCCCCAGGGGGCCCCCAAGCAGCCCCTCTCCATTTGGGTCTGGGGGCTTTCGTTGGGCCGGGAACCTGGGAGATTCCTGCAAGGTTGCAGTTCGCGGCCGGAGAAGCACTCTCCGGCCAACATGCCCAACTGCAGGAACAGCTCCCAAAGCGAAGGAGCCAGGACCCAAAGACCTAGCTGGCCTGAAGGGCCCCCAGGGGGCCCCCAAGCAGCCCCTCTCAATTTGGGTCTGGGGGCTTTCTTTAGGCTGAGAACCTGGGAGATACCAGCAAGGTTGCAGTTCGCGGCCCGAGAAGCACTCTCCGGCCAACATGCCCAACTGCAGCAACAGCTCCCAAACCGAAGGAGCCAGGACCCAAAGACCTAGCTGGCCTGAAGGGCCCCAAGAAGGCCACCAAGCAGCCCCTCTCCATTTGGGTCTGGGGGCTTTCGTTGGGCATGTATACCCGAGAGGTACCTGAAGGTTGCAGTTCGCGGCCCGAGAAGCACTCTCCGGCCAACATGCCCAACTGCAGCAACAGCTCCCAAAGCGAAGGAGCCAGGACCCAAAGACCTAGCTGGCCTGAAGGGCCCCCAGGGGGCCCCCAAGGAGCTCCTCTCCATTTGGGTCTGGGGGCTTTAGTTGGGCCGGGAACCTGGGAGGTACCTGCAAGGTTGCAGTTCGCGGCCGGAGAAGCACTCTCCGGCCAGCATGCCCAACTGCAGCAACAGCTCCCAAAGCGAAGGAGCCAGGACCCAAAGACCTAGCTGGCCTGAAGGGCCCCCAGGGGGCCCCCAAGCAGCCCCTCTCCATTTGGGTCTGGGGGCTTTCTTTAGGGTGAGAACCTGGGAGATACCAGCAAGGTTGCAGTTCGCGGCCCGAGAAGCACTCTCCGGCCAACATGCCCAATATCCAGCAACAGCTCCCAAAGCGAAGGAGCCAGGACCCAAAGACCTAGCTGGCCTGAAGGGCCCCCAGAAGGCCCCCAAGCAGCCCCTCTCCATTTGGGTCTGGGGGCTTTCGTTGGGCCGGGAACCTGGGAGATTCCTGCAAGGTTGCAGTTCGCGGCCCGAGAAGCACTCTCCGGCCAACATGCCCAACTGCAGCAACAGCTCCCAAAGCGAAGGAGCCAGGACCCAAAGACCTAGCTGGCCTGACGTGCCCCCAGGGGGTCCCCAAGCAGCCCCTCTCCATTTGGGTCTGGGGGCTTTCGTTGGGCGGGGAACCTGGGAGATTCATGCAAGGTTGCAGTTCGCGGCCCGAGAAGCACTCTCCGCCCAACATGCTCAACTGCAGCAACAGCTTCCAAACCGAAGGAGCCAGGACCCAAAGACCTAGGTGGCCTGAAGGGCCCCCAGGGGGCCCCCAAGCAGCCCCTCTCCATTTGGGTCTGGGGGCTTTCGTTGGGCCGGGAACCTGGGAGATTCCAGCAAGGTTGCAGTTCGCGGCCCGAGAAGCACTCTCCGGCCAACATGCCCAACTGCAGCAACAGCTCCCAAACCGAAGGAGCCAGGACCCAAAGACCTAGCTGGCCTGAAGGGCCCCCAGGGGGCCCCCAAGCAGCCCCTCTCAATTTGGGTCTGGGGGCTTTCGTTGGGCCGGGAACCTGGGAGATTCCTGCAAGGTTGCAGTTCGCGGCCCGAGAAGCACTCTCCGGCCAACATGCCCAACTGCAGCAACAGCTCCCAAACCGAAGGAGCCAGGACCCAAAGACCTAGCTGGCCTGAAGGGCCCCCAGGGGGCCCCCAAGCAGCCCCTCTCAATTTGGGTCTGGGGGCTTTTTTTGGGCCGGGAACCTGGGAGATTCCTGCAAGGTTGCAGTTCGCGGCCGGAGAAGCACTCTCCGGCCAACATGCCCAACTGCAGCAACAGCTCCCAAACCGAAGGAGCCAGGACCCAAAGACCTAGCTAACCTGAAGTGCCCCCAGGGGGCCCCCAAGCAGCCCCTCTCCATTTGGGTCTGGGGGCTTTCTTTAGGCTGATAACCTGGGAGATACCAGCAAGGTTGCAGTTCGCGGCCCGAGAAGCACTCTCCGCCCAACATGCCCAATATCCAGCAACAGCTCCCAAAGCGAAGGAGCCAGGACCCAAAGACCTAGCTGGCCTGAAGGGCCCCCAGAAGGCCACCAAGCAGCCCCTCTCCATTTGGGTCTGGGGGCTTTCGTTGGGCATGTATACCTGAGAGGTACCTGCAAGTTACATTTCGCGGCCCGAGAAGCACTCTCCGCCCAACATGCCCAACTGCAGCAACAGCTCCCAAACCGAAGGAGCCAGGACCCAAAGACCTAGCTGGCCTGAAGGGCCCCCAGGGGGCCCCCAAGCAGCCCCTCTCCATTTGGGTCTGGGGGTTTCCTTTGTTCCGGGAACCTGGGAGATTCCTGCAAGGTTGCAGTTCGCGGCCCGAGAAGCACTCTCCGGCCAACATGCCCAACTGCAGCAACAGCTCCCAAACCGAAGGAGCCAGGACCCAAAGACCTAGCTGGCCTGAAGGGCCCCCAGGGGGCCCCCAAGCAGCCCCTCTCCATTTGGGTCTGGGGGCTTTCGTTGGGCATGGATACCTGAGATGTTCCTGCAAGTTTACAGTTCGCGGCCCAAGAAGCACTCTCCGCCCAACATGCTCAACTGCAGCAACAGCTCCCAAACCGAAGGAGCCAGGACCCAAAGACCTAGCTGGCCTGAAGGGCCCCCAGGGGGCCCCCAAGCAGCCCCTCTCCATTTGGGTCTGGGGGCTTTCGTTGGGCCGGGAACCTGGGAGATTCCTGCAAGGTTGCAGTTCGCGGCCCGAGAAGCACTCTCCGGCCAACATGCCCAACGTCAGCAACAGCTCCCAAAGCGAAGGAGCCAGGACCCAAAGACCTAGCTGGCCTGAAGGGCCCCCAGGGGGCCCCCAAGCAGCCCCTCTCCATTTGGGTCTGGGGGCTTTCGTTGGGCCGGGAACCTGGGAGATTCCTGCAAGGTTGCAGTTCGCGGCCCGAGAAGCACTCTCCGGCCAACATGCCCAACTGCAGCAACAGCTCCCAAAGCGAAGGAGCCAAGACCCAAAGACCTAGCTGGCCTGAAGGGCCCCCAGGGGGCCCCCAAGCAGCCCCTCTCCATTTGGGTCTGGGGGCTTTCGTTGGGCCGGGAACCTGGGAGATTCCTGCAAGGTTGCAGTTCGCGGCCCGAGAAGCACTCTCCGGCCAACATGCCTAACTGCAGCAACAGCTCCCAAACCGAAGGAGCCAGGACCCAAAGACCTAGCTGGCCTGAAGGGCCCCCAGGGGGCCCCCAAGCAGCCCCTCTCAATTTGGGTCTGGGGGCCTTCGTTGGGCCGGGAACCTGGGAGAATCCTGCAAGGTTGCAGTTCGCGGCCAGAGAAGCACTCTCCGGCCAACATGCCCAACTGCAGCAACAGCTCCCAAAGCGAAGGAGCCAGGACCCAAAGACCTAGCTGGCCTGAAGGGCCCCCAGGGGGCCCCCAAGCAGCCCCTCTCCATTTGGGTCTGGGGGCTTTCGTTGGGCCGGGAACCTGGGAGAATCCTGCAAGGTTGCAGTTCGCGGCCCGAGAAGCACTCTCCGGCCAACATGCCCAACTGCAGCAACAGCTCCCAAAGCGAAGGAGCCAGGACCCAAAGACCTAGCTGGCCTGAAGTGCCCCCAGGGGGTCCCCAAGCAGCCCCTCTCCATTTGGGTCTGGGGGCTTTCGTTGGGCGGGGAACCTGGGAGATTCCTGCAAGGTTGCAGTTCGCGGCCGGAGAAGCACTCTCCGGCCAACATGCCCAACTGCAGCAACAGCTCCCAAACCGAAGGAGCCAGGACCCAAAGACCTAGCTGGCCTGAAGGGCCCCCAGGGGGCCCCAAAGCAGCCCCGCTCCATTTGGGTCTGGGGGCTTTCTTTAGGCTGAGAACCTGGGAGATACCAGCAAGGTTGCAATTTGCGGCCCGAGAAGCACTCTCCGGCCAACATGCCCAACTGCAGCAACAGCTCCCAAACCGAAGGAGCCAGGACCCAAAGACCTAGCTGGCCTGAAGGGCCCCCAGGGGGCCACCAAGCAGCCCCTCTCCATTTGGGTCTGGGGGCTTTCGTTGGGCATGTATACCTGGGAGGTACCTGCAAGGTTGCAGTTCGCGGCCCGAGAAGCACTCTCCGGCCAACATGCTCAACTGCAGCAACAGCTCCCAAAGCAAAGGAGCCAGGACCCAAAGACCTAGCTGGCCTGAAGTGCCCCCAGGGGGTCCCCAAGCAGCCCCTCTCAATTTGGGTCTGGGGGCTTTCGTTGGGCATGGAACCTGGGAGATTCCTGCAAGGTTGCAGTTCGCGGCCCGAGAAGCACTCTCCGGCCAACATGCCCAA
The DNA here is from genome assembly GCF_964237585.1 of Gallinula chloropus. Taxonomy (NCBI): domain Eukaryota; kingdom Metazoa; phylum Chordata; class Aves; order Gruiformes; family Rallidae; genus Gallinula; species Gallinula chloropus. The sequence goes on along the minus strand of NW_028168280.1, from coordinate 38,711 downwards.
CTGCAGCAACAGCTCCCAAAGCGAAGGAGCCAGGACCCAAAGACCTAGCTGGCCTGAAGGGCCCCCAGGGGGCCCCCAAGCAGCCCCTCTCCATTTGGGTCTGGGGGCTTTCGTTGGGCCGGGAACCTGGGAGATTCCTGCAAGGTTGCAGTTCGCGGCCCGAGAAGCACTCTCCGGCCAACATGCCCAACTGCAGCAACAGCTCCCAAAGCGAAGGAGCCAGGACCCAAAGACCTAGCTGGCCTGAAGGGCCCCCAGGGGGCCCCCAAGCAGCCCCTCTCCATTTGGGTCTGGGGGCTTTCGTTGGGCATGGATACCTGAGATGTACCTGCAAGTTTACAGTTCGCGGCCCGAGAAGCACTCTCCGGCCAACATGCTCAACTGCAGCAACAGCTCCCAAACCGAAGGAGCCAGGACCCAAAGACCTAGCTGGCCTGAAGGGCCCCCAGGGGGCCCCCAAGCAGCCCCTCTCCATTTGGGTCTGGGGGCTTTCGTTGGGCCGGGAACCTGGGAGATTCCTGCAAGGTTGCAGTTCGCGGCCCGAGAAGCACTCTCCGGCCAACATGCCCAACTGCAGCAACAGCTCCCAAAGCGAAGGAGCCAGGACCCAAAGACCTAGCTGGCCTGAAGGGCCCCCAGGGGGCCCCCAAGCAGCCCCTCTCAATTTGGGTCTGGGGGCTTTCGTTGGGCCGGGAACCTGGGAGATTCCTGCAAGGTTGCAGTTCGCGGCCCGAGAAGCACTCTCCGGCCAACATGCCCAACTGCAGCAACAGCTCCCAAAGCGAAGGAGCCAAGACCCAAAGACCTAGCTGGCCTGAAGGGCCCCCAGGGGGCCCCCAAGCAGCCCCTCTCAATTTGGGTCTGGGGGCTTTCGTTGGGCCGGGAACCTGGGAGATTCCTGCAAGGTTGCAGTTCGCGGCCCGAGAAGCACTCTCCGGCCAACATGCCCAACTGCAGCAACAGCTCCCAAAGCGAAGGAGCCAGGACCCAAAGACCTAGCTGGCCTGAAGGGCCCCCAGGGGGCCCCCAAGGAGCTCATCTCCATTTGGGTCTGGGGGCTTTCGTTGGGCCGGGAACCTGGGAGGTACCTGCAAGGTTGCAGTTCGCGGCCGGAGAAGCACTCTCCGGCCAACATGCCCAACTGCAGCAACAGCTCCCAAAGCGAAGGAGCCAGGACCCAAAGACCTAGCTGGCCTGAAGGGCCCCCAGGGGGCCCCCAAGCAGCCCCTCTCCATTTGGGTCTGGGGGCTTTCGTTGGGCCGGGAACCTGGGAGAATCCTGCAAGGTTGCAGTTCGCGGCCTGAGAAGCACTCTCCGGCCAACATGCCCAACTGCAGCAACAGCTCCCAAAGCGAAGGAGCCAGGACCCAAAGACCTAGCTGGCCTGAAGGGCCCCCAGGGGGCCCCCAAGCAGCCCCTCTCCATTTGGGTCTGGGGGCTTTCGTTGGGTCGGGAACCTGGGAGAATCCTGCAAGGTTGCAGTTCACGGCCCGAGAAGCACTCTCCGGCCAACATGCCCAACTGCAGCAACAGCTCCCAAAGCGAAGGAGCCAGGACCCAAAGACCTAGCTGGCCTGAAGTGCACCCAGGGGGTCCCCAAGCAGCCCCTCTCCATTTGGGTCTGGGGGCTTTCGTTGGGCGGGGAACCTGGGAGATTCCTGCAAGGTTGCAGTTCGCGGCCGGAGAAGCACTCTCCGGCCAACATGCCCAACTGCAGCAACAGCTCCCAAACCGAAGGAGCCAGGACCCAAAGACCTAGCTGGCCTGAAGGGCCCCCAGGGGGCCCCCAAGCAGCCCCTCTCAATTTGGGTCTGGGGGCTTTCTTTAGGCTGAGAACCTGGGAGATACCAGCAAGGTTGCAGTTCGCGGCCCGAGAAGCACTCTCCGGCCAACATGCCCAACTGCAGCAACAGCTCCCAAAGCGAAGGAGCCAGGACCCAAAGACCTAGCTGGCCTGAAGGGCCCCCAGAAGGCCACCAAGCAGCCCCTCTCCATTTGGGTCTGGGGGCTTTCGTTGGGCATGTATACCTGGGAGGTACCTGCAAGGTTACAATTCGCGGCCCGAGAAGCACTCTCCGGCCAACATGCTCAACTGCAGCAACAGCTCCCAAAGCAAAGGAGCCAGGACCCAAAGACCTAGCTGGCCTGAAGTGCCCCCAGGGGGTCCCCAAGCAGCCCCTCTCAATTTGGGTCTGGGGGCTTTCGTTGGGCATGGAACCTGGGAGATTCCTGCAAGGTTGCAGTTCGCGGCCCGAGAAGCACTCTCCGGCCAACATGCCCAACTGCAGCAACAGCTCCCAAAGCGAAGGAGCCAGGACCCAAAGACCTAGCTGGCCTGAAGGGCCCCCAGGGGGCCCCCAAGCAGCCCCTCTCAATTTGGGTCTGGGGGCTTTCGTTGGGCCGGGAACCTGGGAGATTCCTGCAAGGTTGCAGTTCGCGGCCGGAGAAGCACTCTCCGGCCAACATGCCCAACTGCAGCAACAGCTCCCAAAGCGAAGGAGCCAGGACCCAAAGACCTAGCTGGCCTGAAGGGCCCCCAGGGGTCCCCAAGCAGCCCCTCTCCATTTGGGTCTGGGGGCTTTCGTTGGGCATGGATACCTGAGAGGTACCTGCAAGTTTACAGTTCGCGGCCCGAGAAGCACTCTCCGGCCAACATGCTCAACTGCAGCAACAGCTCCCAAACCGAAGGAGCCAGGACCCAAAGACCTAGCTGGCCTGAAGGGCCCCCAGGGGGCCCCCAAGCAGCCCTTCTCCATTTGGGTCTGGGGGCTTTCGTTGGGCCGGGAACCTGGGAGATTCCTGCAAGGTTGCAGTTCGCGGCCCGAGAAGCACTCTCCGCCCAACATGCCCAACTGCAGCAACAGCTCCCAAAGCGAAGGAGCCAGGACCCAAAGACCTAGCTGGCCTGAAGGGCCCCCAGGGGTCCCCCAAGCAGCCCTTCTCCATTTGGGTCTGGGGGCTTTCGTTGGGCATGGATACCTGAGATGTACCTGCAAGTTTACAGTTCGCGGCCCGAGAAGCACTCTCCGGCCAACATGCTCAACTGCAGCAACAGCTCCCAAACCGAAGGAGCCAGGACCCAAAGACCTAGCTGGCCTGAAGGGCCCCCAGGGGGCCCCCAAGCAGCCCCTCTCAATTTGGGTCTGGGGGCTTTCGTTGGGCCGGGAACCTGGGAGATTCCTGCAAGGTTGCAGTTCGCGGCCCGAGAAGCACTCTCCGGCCAACATGCCCAACTGCAGCAACAGCTCCCAAAGCGAAGGAGCCAAGACCCAAAGACCTAGCTGGCCTGAAGGGCCCCCAGGGGGCCCCCAAGCAGCCCCTCTCAATTTGGGTCTGGGGGCTTTCGTTGGGCCGGGAACCTGGGAGATTCTTGCAAGGTTGCAGTTCGCGGCCCGAGAAGCACTCTCCGGCCAACATGCCCAACTGCAGCAACAGCTCCCAAACCGAAGGAGCCAGGACCCAAAGACCTAGCTGGCCTGAAGGGCCCCCAGGGGGCCCCCAAGGAGCTCATCTCCATTTGGGTCTGGGGGCTTTAGTTGGGCCGGGAACCTGGGAGGTACCTGCAAGGTTGCAGTTCGCGGCTGGAGAGGCACTCTCTGGCCAACATGCCCAACTGCAGCAACAGCTCCCAAACCGAAGGAGCCAGGACCCAAAGACCTAGCTGGCCTGAAGGGCCCCCAGGGGGCCCCCAAGCAGCCCCTCTCCATTTGGGTCTGGGGGCTTTCGTTGGGCCAGGAACCTGGGAAGTGCCTGCAAGGTTGCAGTTCGCGGCCCGAGAAGCACTCTCCGGCCAACATGCCCAACTGCAGCAACAGCTCCCAAAGCGAAGGAGCAAGGACACAAAGACCTAGCTGGCCTGAAGGGCCCCCAGGGGGCCACCAAGCAGCCCCTCTCCATTTGGGTCTGGGGGCTTTCGTTGGGCATGGATACCTGAGAGGTACCTGCAAGGTTGCAGTTCGCGGCCCGAGAAGCACTCTCCGGCCAACATGCTCAACTGCAGCAACAGCTCCCAAACCGAAGGAGCCAGGACCCAAAGACCTAGCTGGCCTGAAGGGCCCCCAGGGGGCCCCCAAGCAGCCCCTCTCCATTTGGGTCTGGGGGCTTTCGTTGGGCCGGGAACCTGGGAGATTCCTGCAAGGTTGCAGTTCGCGGCCCGAGAAGCACTCTCCGGCCAACATGCCCAACGTCAGCAACAGCTCCCAAAGCGAAGGAGCCAGGACCCAAAGACCTAGCTGGCCTGAAGGGCCCCCAGGGGGCCCCCAAGCAGCCCCTCTCAATTTGGGTCTGGGGGCCTTCGTTGGGCCGGGAACCTGGGAGAATCCTGCAAGGTTGCAGTTCGCGGCCCGAGAAGCACTCTCCGGCCAACATGCCCAACTGCAGCAACAGCTCCCAAAGCGAAGGAGCCAGGACCCAAAGACCTAGCTGGCCTGAAGGGCCCCCAGGGGGCCCCCAAGCAGCCCCTCTCCATTTGGGTCTGGGGGCTTTCGTTGGGCCGGGAACCTGGGAGAATCCTGCAAGGTTGCAGTTCGCGGCCCGAGAAGCACTCTCCGCCCAACATGCCCAACTGCAGCAACAGCTCCCAAAGCGAAGGAGCCAGGACCCAAAGACCTAGCTGGCCTGAAGTGCCCCCAGGGGGTCCCCAAGCAGCCCCTCTCAATTTGGGTCTGGGGGCTTTCGTTGGGCCGGGAACCTGGGAGATTCCTGCAAGGTTGCAGTTCGCGGCCGGAGAAGCACTCTCCGGCCAACATGCACAACTGCAGCAACAGCTCCCAAACCGAAGGAGCCAGGACCCAAAGACCTAGCTAGCCTGAAGGGCCCCCAGGGGGCCCCCAAGCAGCCCCTCTCAATTTGGGTCTGGGGGCTTTCTTTAGGCTGAGAACCTGGGAGATACCAGCAAGGTTGCAGTTCGCGGCCCGAGAAGCACTCTCCGGCCAACATGCCCAACTGCAGCAACAGCTCCCAAACCGAAGGAGCCAGGACCCAAAGACCTAGCTGGCCTGAAGGGCCCCCAGGGGGCCACCAAGCAGCCCCTCTCCATTTGGGTCTGGGGGCTTTCGTTGGGCATGTATACCCGAGAGGTACCTGAAGGTTGTAGTTCGCGGCCCGAGAAGCACTCTCCGGCCAACATGCCCAACTGCAGCAACAGCTCCCAAAGCGAAGGAGCCAGGACCCAAAGACCTAGCTGGCCTGAAGGGCCCCCAGGGGGCCCCCAAGGAGCTCCTCTCCATTTGGGTCTGGGGGCTTTAGTTGGGCCGGGAACCTGGGAGGTACCTGCAAGGTTGCAGTGCGCGGCCGGAGAAGCACTCTCCGGCCAGCATGCCCAACTGCAGCAACAGCTCCCAAACCGAAGGAGCCAGGACCCAAAGACCTAGCTGGCCTGAAGTGCCCCCAGGGGGTCCCCAAGCAGCCCCTCTCCATTTGGGTCTGGGGGCTTTCGTTGGGCGGGGAACCTGGGAGATTCATGCAAGGTTGCAGTTCGCGGCCCGAGAAGCACTCTCCGGCCAACATGCTCAACTGCAGCAACAGCTCCCAAACCGAAGGAGCCAGGACCCAAAGACCTAGGTGGCCTGAAGGGCCCCCAGGGGGCCCCCAAGCAGCCCCTCTCCATTTGGGTCTGGGGGCTTTCGTTGGGCCGGGAACCTGGGAGATTCCAGCAAGGTTGCAGTTCGCGGCCCGAGAAGCACTCTCCGCCCAACATGCCCAACTGCAGCAACAGCTCCCAAAGCGAAGGAGCCAGGACCCAAAGACCTAGCTGGCCTGAAGGGCCCCCAGGGGGCCCCCAAGCAGCCCCTCTCAATTTGGGTCTGGGGGCTTTCGTTGGGCCGGGAACCTGGGAGATTCCTGCAAGGTTGCAGTTCGCGGCCCGAGAAGCACTCTCCGGCCAACATGCCCAACTGCAGCAACAGCTCCCAAAGCGAAGGAGCCAGGACCCAAAGACCTAGCTGGCCTGAAGGGCCCCCAGGGGGCCCCCAAGCAGCCCCTCTCCATTTGGGTCTGGGGGCTTTTTTTGGGCCGGGAACCTGGGAGATTCCTGCAAGGTTGCAGTTCGAGGCCCGAGAAGCACTCTCCTGCCAACGTGCCCAACGTCAGCAACAGCTCCCAAAGCGAAGGAGCCAGGACCCAAAGACCTAGCTGGCCTGAAGTGCCCCCAGGGGGCCCCCAAGCAGCCCCTCTCCATTTGGGTCTGGGGGCTTTCTTTAGGCTGACAACCTGGGAGATACCAGCAAGGTTGCAGTTCGCGGCCCGAGAAGCACTCTCCGCCCAACATGCCCAATATCCAGCAACAGCTCCCAAAGCGAAGGAGCCAGGACCCAAAGACCTAGCTGGCCTGAAGGGCCCCCAGAAGGCCACCAAGCAGCCCCTCTCCATTTGGGTCTGGGGGCTTTCGTTGGGCATGTATACCTGAGAGGTACCTGCAAGTTACATTTCGCGGCCCGAGAAGCACTCTCCGCCCAACATGCCCAACTGCAGCAACAGCTCCCAAACCGAAGGAGCCAGGACCCAAAGACCTAGCTGGCCTGAAGGGCCCCCAGGGGGCCCCCAAGCAGCCCCTCTCCATTTGGGTCTGGGGGTTTCCTTTTTTCCGGGAACCTGGGAGATTCCTGCAAGGTTGCAGTTCGCGGCCCGAGAAGCACTCTCCGGCCAACATGCCCAACTGCAGCAACAGCTCCCAAACCGAAGGAGCCAGGACCCAAAGACCTAGCTGGCCTGAAGGGCCCCCAGGGGGCCCCCAAGCAGCCCCTCTCCATTTGGGTCTGGGGGCTTTCGTTGGGCATGGATACCTGAGATGTACCTGCAAGTTTACAGTTCGCGGCCCAAGAAGCACTCTCCGGCCAACATGCTCAACTGCAGCAACAGCTCCCAAAGCGAAGGAGCCAGGACCCAAAGAGCTAGGTGGCCTGAAGGGCCCCCAGGGGGCCCCCAAGCAGCCCTTCTCCATTTGGGTCTGGGGGCTTTCGTTGGGCCGGGAACCTGGGAGATTCCTGCAAGGTTGCAGTTCGCGGCCCGAGAAGCACTCTCCGGCCAACATGCCCAACTGCAGCAACAGCTCCCAAAGCGAAGGAGCCAAGACCCAAAGACCTAGCTGGCCTGAAGGGCCCCCAGGGGGCCCCCAAGCAGCCCCTCTCCATTTGGGTCTGGGGGCTTTCGTTGGGCCGGGAACCTGGGAGATTCCTGCAAGGTTGCAGTTCGCGGCCCGAGAAGCACTCTCCGGCCAACATGCCCAACTGCAGCAACAGCTCCCAAAGCGAAGGAGCCAAGACCCAAAGACCTAGCTGGCCTGAAGGGCCCCCAGGGGGCCCCCAAGCAGCCCCTCTCAATTTGGGTCTGGGGGCTTTCGTTGGGCCGGGAACCTGGGAGATTCCTGCAAGGTTGCAGTTCGCGGCCCGAGAAGCACTCTCCGGCCAACATGCCCAACTGCAGCAACAGCTCCCAAACCGAAGGAGGCAGGACCCAAAGACCTAGCTGGCCTGAAGGGCCCCGAGGGGGACCCCAAGGAGCTCATCTCCATTTGGGTCTGGGGGCTTTAGTTGGGCCGGGAACCTGGGAGGTACCTGCAAGGTTGCAGTTCGCGGCCGGAGAAGCACTCTCCGGCCAACATGCCCAACTGCAGCAACAGCTCCCAAAGCGAAGGAGCCAGGACCCAAAGACCTAGCTGGCCTGAAGGGCCCCCAGGGGGCCCCCAAGCAGCCCCTCTCCATTTGGGTCTGGGGGCTTTCGTTGGGCCGGGAACCTGGGAGAATCCTGCAAGGTTGCAGTTCGCGGCCCGAGAATCACTCTCCGGCCAACATGCCCAACTGCAGCAACAGCTCCCAAAGCGAAGGAGCAAGGACACAAAGACCTAGCTGGCCTGAAGGGCCCCCAGGGGGCCCCCAAGCAGCCCCTCTCCATTTGGGTCTGGGGGCTTTCGTTGGGCCGGGAACCTGGGAGAATCCTGCAAGGTTGCAGTTCGCGGCCCGAGAAGCACTCTCCGGCCAACATGCTCAACTGCAGCAACAGCTCCCAAACCGAAGGAGCCAGGACCCAAAGACCTAGCTGGCCTGAAGGGCCCCCAGGGGGCCCCCAAGCAGCCCCTCTCAATTTGGGTCTGGGGGCTTTCGTTGGGCCGGGAACCTGGGAGATTCCTGCAAGGTTGCAGTTCGCGGCCCGAGAAGCACTCTCCGGCCAACATGCCCAACGTCAGCAACAGCTCCCAAAGCGAAGGAGCCAGGACCCAAAGACCTAGCTGGCCTGAAGGGCCTCCAGGGGGCCCCCAAGCAGCCCCTCTCAATTTGGGTCTGGGGGCCTTCGTTGGGCCGGGAACCTGGGAGAATCCTGCAAGGTTGCAGTGCGCGGCCGGAGAAGCACTCTCCGGCCAACATGCCCAACTGCAGCAACAGCTCCCAAACCGAAGGAGCCAGGACCCAAAGACCTAGCTGGCCTGAAGGGCCCCCAGGGGGTCCCCAAGCAGCCCCTCTCCATTTGGGTCTGGGGGCTTTCGTTGGGCGGGGAACCTGGGAGATTCCTGCAAGGTTGCAGTTCGCGGCCGGAGAAGCACTCTCCGGCCAACATGCCCAACTGCAGCAACAGCTCCCAAACCGAAGGAGCCAGGACGGAAAGACCTAGCTGGCCTGAAGGGCCCCCAGGGGGCCCCCAAGCAGCCCCTCTCAATTTGGGTCTGGGGGCTATCTTTAGGCTGAGAACCTGGGAGATACCAGCAAGGTTGCAGTTTGCGGCCCGAGAAGCACTCTCCGGCCAACATGCCCAACTGCAGCAACAGCTCCCAAAGCGAAGGAGCCAGGACCCAAAGACCTAGCTGGCCTGAAGGGCCCCCAGAAGGCAACCAAGCAACCCCTCTCCATTTGGGTCTGGGGGCTTTCGTTGGGCATGTATACCTGGGAGGTACCTGCAAGGTTACAATTCGCGGCCCCGAGAAGCACTCTCCGGCCAACATGCTCAACTGCAGCAACAGCTCCCAAAGCAAAGGAGCCAGGACCCAAAGACCTAGCTGGCCTGAAGTGCCCCCAGGGGGTCCCCAAGCAGCCCCTCTCAATTTGGGTCTGGGGGCTTTCGTTGGGCCGGGAACCTGGGAGATTCCTGCAAGGTTGCAGTTCACGGCCCGAGAAGCACTCTCCGGCCAACATGCCCAACTGCAGCAACAGCTCCCAAAGCGAAGGAGCCAGGACCCAAAGACCTAGCTGGCCTGAAGGGCCCCCATGGGGCCCCCAAGCAGCCCCTCTCAATTTGGGTCTGGGGGCTTTCGTTGGGCCGGGAACCTGGGAGATTCCTGCAAGGTTGCAGTTCGCGGCCCGAGAAGCACTCTCCGGCCAACATGCCCAACTGCAGCAACAGCTCCCAAAGCGAAGGAGCCAGGACCCAAAGACCTAGCTGGCCTGAAGGGCCCCCAGGGGTCCCCCAAGCAGCCCTTCTCCATTTGGGTCTGGGGGCTTTCGTTGGGCATGGATACCTGAGATGTACCTGCAAGTTTACAGTTCGCGGCCCGAGAAGCACTCTCCGGCCAACATGCTCAACTGCAGCAACAGCTCCCAAACCGAAGGAGCCAGGACCCAAAGAGCTAGGTGGCCTGAAGGGCCCCCAGGGGGCCCCCAAGCAGCCCTTCTCCATTTGGGTCTGGGGGCTTTCGTTGGGCCGGGAACCTGGGAGATTCCTGCAAGGTTGCAGTTCGCGGCCCGAGAAGCACTCTCCGGCCAACATGCCCAACGTCAGCAACAGCTCCCAAAGCGAAGGAGCCAGGACCCAAAGACCTAGCTGGCCTGAAGGGCCCCCAGGGGGCCCCCAAGCAGCCCCTCTCAATTTGGGTCTGGGGGCTTTCGTTGGGCCGGGAACCTGGGAGATTCCTGCAAGGTTGCAGTTCGCGGCCCGAGAAGCACTCTCCGGCCAACATGCCCAACTGCAGCAACAGCTCCCAAAGCGAAGGAGCCAAGACCCAAAGACCTAGCTGGCCTGAAGGGCCCCCAGGGGGCCCCCAAGCAGCCCCTCTCAATTTGGGTCTGGGGGCTTTCGTTGGGCCGGGAACCTGGGAGATTCCTGCAAGGTTGCAGTTCGCGGCCGGAGAAGCACTCTCCGGCCAACATGCCCAACTGCAGCAACAGCTCCCAAAGCGAAGGAGCCAGGACCCAAAGACCTAGCTGGCCTGAAGGGCCCCCAGGGGGCCCCCAAGGAGCTCATCTCCATTTGGGTCTGGGGGCTTTAGTTGGGCCGGGAACCTGGGAGGTACCTGCAAGGTTGCAGTTCGCGGCCGGAGAAGCACTCTCCGGCCAACATGCCCAACTGCAGCAACAGCTCCCAAAGCGAAGGAGCCAGGACCCAAAGACCTAGCTGGCCTGAAGGGCCCCCAGGGGGCCCCCAAGCAGCCCCTCTCCATTTGGGTCTGGGGGCTTTCGTTGGGCCGGGAACCTGGGAGATTCCTGCAAGGTTGCAGTTCGCGGCCCGAGAAGCACTCTCCGGCCAACATGCCCAACTGCAGCAACAGCTCCCAAAGCGAAGGAGCAAGGACACAAAGACCTAGCTGGCCTGAAGGGCCCCCAGGGGGCCCCCAAGCAGCCCCTCTCCATTTGGGTCTGGGGGCTTTCGTTGGGCATGGAACCTGGGAGATTCCTGCAAGGTTGCAGTTCGCGGCCCGAGAAGCACTCTCCGGCCAACATGCCCAACTGCAGCAACAGCTCCCAAAGCGAAGGAGCCAGGACCCAAAGACCTAGCTGGCCTGAAGTGCCCCCAGGGGGCCCCCAAGCAGCCCCTCTCAATTTGGGTCTGGGGGCTTTCGTTGGGTCGGGAACCTGGGAGATTCCTGCAAGGTTGCAGTTCGCGGCCCGAGAAGCACTCTCCGGCCAACATGCCCAACGTCAGCAACAGCTCCCAAAGCGAAGGAGCCAGGACCCAAAGACCTAGCTGGCCTGAAGGGCCCCCAGGGGGCCCCCAAGCAGCCCCTCTCAATTTGGGTCTGGGGGCCTTCGTTGGGCCGGGAACCTGGGAGAATCCTGCAAGGTTGCAGTTCGCGGCCGGAGAAGCACTCTCCGGCCAACATGCCCAACTGCAGCAACAGCTCCCAAAGCGAAGGAGCCAGGACCCAAAGACCTAGCTGGCCTGAAGGGCCCCCAGGGGGCCCCCAAGCAGCCCCTCTCCATTTGGGTCTGGGGGCTTTCGTTGGGCCGGGAACCTGGGAGAATCCTGCAAGGTTGCAGTTCGCGGCCCGAGAAGCACTCTCCGGCCAACATGCCCAACTGCAGCAACAGCTCCCAAACCGAAGGAGCCAGGACCCAAAGACCTAGCTGGCCTGAAGGGCCCCCAGAAGGCCACCAAGCAGCCCCTCTCCATTTGGGTCTGGGGGCTTTCGTTGGGCATGTATACCCGAGAGGTACCTGCAAGGTTGCAGTTCGCGGCCCGAGAAGCACTCTCCGGCCAACATGCCCAACTGCAGCAACAGCTCCCAAACCGAAGGAGTCAGGACCCAAAGACCTAGCTGGCCTGGAGTGTCCCCAGGGGGCCCGCAAGCAGCCCCTCTCAATTTTGGTCTGGGGGCTTTCGTTGGGCCGGGAACCTGGGAGGTGCCTGCAAGGTTGCAGTTCGCAGCCCGAGAAGCACTCTCTGGCCATCATGCCCAACGTCCAGCAACAGCTCCCAAACCCAAGGAGCCAGGACCCAAAGACCTAGCTGGCCTGAAGAGTCCCCAGGGGGCCCCCAAGCAGTTCCTCTCCATTTGGGTCTGGGGGCTTTCGTTGGGCCGGGAACCTGGGAGCTACCTGCAAGGTTGCAGTTCGCGGCCCGAGAAGCACTCTCCGGCCAACATGCCCAACGTCCAGCAACAGCTCCCAAACCGAAGGAGCCAGGACCCAAAGACCTAGCTGGCCTGAAGGGCACCCAGGCGGCACCCAAGCAGCCCCTCTCAATTTGGGTGTGGGGGCTTTCGTTGGGCCGGGGACCTGGGAGGTACCTGCAAGGTTGCAGTTCGCAGCCCGAGAAGCACTCTCCGGTCAACATGCCCAACTGCAGAAACAGCTCCCAAAACGAAGGAGCCAGGACCCAAAGACCTAGGTGGCCTGAAGGGCCCCCAGGGGGCCCCCAAGCAGCCCCTCTCAATTAGGGTCTGGGGGCTTTCCTTGGGCCGGGAACCTGGGAGCTACCTGCAAGGTTGCAGTTCACGTACCGTGAAGCACTCTCTGGCCAACATGCCCAACGTCCAGCAACAGCTCCCAAACCGAAGGAGCCAGGACCCAAAGACCTAGCTGGCCTGAAGGGGCCCCAGGGGGCCCCCAAGCAGCCCCTCTCCATTTGGGTCTGGGGGCCTTCGTTGGGCCGGGAACCTGGGAGAATCCTGCAAGGTTGCAGTTCGCAGCCCGAGAAGCACTCTCCGGCCAACATGCCCAACTGCAGCAACAGCTCCCAAACCGAAAAAGCCAGGACCCAAAGACCTAGCTGGCCTGAAGGGCCCCCAGGGGTCCCCCAAGAGGCCCCTCTCCATTTGGGTCTGGGGGCTTTCGTTGGGCCGGGAACCTGGGAGCTACCTGCAAGGTTGCAGTCCGCGGCCCGAGAAGCACTCTCCGGCCAACATGCACAACTGCAGCAACAGCTCCCAAACCGAAGGAGCCAGGACCCAAAGACCTAGCTGGCCTGAAGGGCCCCGAGGGGGCCCCCAAGCAGCCCCTCTCCATTTGGGTCTGGGGGCTTTCGTTGGGCCGGGAACCTGGGAGATACCTGCAAGGTTGCAGTTCACGGCCCGAGAAGCACTCTCCGGCCAACATGCCCAACGTCCAGCAACAGCTCCCAAACCGAAGGAGCCAGGACCCAAAGACCTAGCTGGCCTGAAGGGCCCCCAGGGGGCCCGCCAGCAGCCCCTCTCAATTTGGATCTGGGGGCTTTCGTTGGGCCTGGGACCTGGGAGGTACCTGCAAGGTTGCAGTTCGCAGCCCGAGAAGCACTCTCCGGTCAACATGCCCAACGTCCAGCAACAGCTCCCAAACCGAAGGAGCCAGGACCCAAAGACCTAGCTGGCCTGAAGGGCCCCCAGGGGGCCCCCAAACAGCCCCTCTCAATTTGGGTCTGGGGGCTTTCGTTGGGCCGGGGACATGGGAGGTACCTGCAAGGTTGCAGTTCGCAGCCCGAGAAGCACTCTCCGGCCAACATGCCCAACGTCCAGCAACAGCTCCCAAACCGAAGGAGCCAGGACCCAAAGACCTAGCTGGCCTGAAGAGTCCCCAGGGTGCCCCCAAACAGCCCCTCTCCATTTGGGTCTGGGGGCTTTCGTTGGGCATGGAACCTGGGAGCTACCTGCAAGGTTGCAGTTCGCAGCCTGAGAAGCACTCTCCGGCCAACATGCCCAACGTCCAGCAACAGCTCCCAAACCGAAGGAGCCAGGACCCAAAGACCTAGCTGGCCTGAAGGGCCCCCAGGGGGCCCCCAAGCAGCCCCTCTCCATTTGGGTCTGGGGGCTTTCGTTGGGCCGGGGACCTGGGAGGTACCTGCAAGGTTGCAGTTCGCAGCCCGAGAAGCACTCTCCGGCCAACATGCCCAACGTCCAGCAACAGCTCCCAAACTGAAGGAGCCAGGACCCAAAGACCTAGCTGGCCTGAAGGGCCCCCAGTGGGCCCCCAAACAGCCCCTCTCCATTTGGGTCTGGGGGCTTTCGTTGGGCCGGGAACCTGGGAGCTACCTGCAAGGTTGCAGTTCGCGGCCCGAGAAGCACTCTCCGGCCAACATGCCCAACTGCAGCAACAGCTCCCAAACCGAAGGAGCCAGGACCCAAAGACCTAGCTGGCCTGAAGGGCCCCCAGGAAGCCCCCAAGCAGCCCCTCTCAATTTGGGTCTGGGGGCTTTCGTTGGGCCGGGGACTCTGGAGGTACCTGCAAGGTTGCAGTTCGCAGCCCGAGAGGCACTCTCCGGTCAACATGCCCAACGTCCAGCAACAGCTCCCAAACCGAAGGAGCCAGGACCCAAAGACCTAGCTGGCCTGAAGGGCCCCCAGGGGGCCCCCAAGCAGCCCCTCTCAATTTGGGTCTGGGGGATTTCGTTGGGCATGGGACATAGGAGGTACCTGCAAGGTTGCAATTCGCAGCCCGAGAAGCACTCTCTGGCCAACATGCCCAACTGCAGCAACAGCTCCCAAACCGAAGGAGTCAGGACCCAAAGACCTAGCTGGCCTGGAGAGTCCCCAGGAGGCCCGCAAGCAGCCCCTCTCAATTTTGGTCTGGGGGCTTTCGTTGGGCCGGGAACCTGGGAGGTGCCTGCATGGTTGCAGTTCGCGGCCCGAGAAGCACTCTCCGGCCATCATGCCCAACGTCCAGCAACAGCTCCCAAACCCAAGGAGCCAGGACCCAAAGACCTAGCTGGCCTGAAGAGTCCCCAGGGGGCCCCCAAACAGCCCCTCTCCATTTGGGTCTGGGGGCTTTCGTTGGGCCGGGAACCTGGGAAGTGCCTGCAAGGTTGCAGTTCGCGGCCCGAGAAGCACTCTCCAGCCAACATGCCCAACGTCCAGCAACAGCTCCCAAACCGAAGGAGCCAGGACCCAAAGACCTAGCTGGCCTGAAGAGTCCCCAGGGGGCCCCCAAACAGCCCCTCTCCATTTGGGTCTGGGGGCTTTCGTTGGGCCGGGATCCTGGGAGGTGCCTGCAAGGTTGCAGTTCGCGTCCCGAGAAGCACTCTCCGGCCGTAATGCCCAACGTACAGCAACAGCTCCCAAACCGAAGGAGCCAGGACCCAAAGACCTAGCTGGCCTGAAGAGTCCCCAGGGGGCCCCCAAACAGCCCCTCTCAATTTGTGTCTGGGGGCTTTCGTTGGGCATGGAACCTGGGAGGTACCTGCAAGGTTGCAGTTCGCGGCCGGAGAAGCACTCTCCGGCCAACATGCCCAACTGCAGCAACAGCTCCCAAACCGAAGGAGCCAGGACCCAAAGACCTAGCTGGCCTGAAGGGGCCCCCAGGGGGCCCCCAAGCAGCCCCTCTCCATTTGGGTCTGGGGTCTTTCGTTGGCCCGGGGACCTGGGAGGTACCTGCAAGGTTGCAGTTCACGGCCCGAGAAGCACTCTCCGGCCAACATGCCCAACGTCCAGCAACAGCTCCCAAACCGAAGGAGCCAGGACCCAAAGACCTAGCTGGCCTGAAGGGCCCCCTGGGGGCCCCCAAACAGCCCCTCTCCATTTGGGTCTGGGGGCTTTCGTTGGGCCAGGAACCTGGGAAGTGCCTGCAAGGTTGCAGTTCGCGGCCCGAGAAGCACTCTCCGGTCAACATGCCCAACGTCCAGCAACAGCTCCCAAACCGAAGGAGCCAGGACCCAAAGACCTAGCTGGCCTGAAGGGGCCCCAAGGGGCCCCCAAGCAGCCCCTCTCCATTTGGGTCTGGGGGCTTTCGTTGGGCCGGGAACCTGGGAGGTACCTGCAAGGTTGCAGTTCGCGGCCCGAGAAGCACTCTCCGGCCAACATGCCCAACTGCAGCAACAGCTCCCAAACCGAAGGAGCCAGGACCCAAAGACCTAGCTGGCCTGAAGGGCCCCCAGGGGGCCCACAAGCAGCCCCTCTCCATTTGGGTCTGGGGGCTTTCGTTGGGCCGGGGACCTGGGAGGTACCTGCAAGGTTGCAGTTCACAGCCCGAGAAGCACTCTCCGGCCAACATGCCAAACGTCCAGCAACAGCTCCCAAACTGAAGGAGCCAGGACCCAAAGACCTAGCTGGCCTGAAGGGGCCCCAGGGGGCCCCCAAACAGCCCCTCTCCATTTGGGTCTGGGGGCTTTCTTTGGGCCGGGAACCCGGGAGCTACCTGCAAGGTTGCAGTTCGCGGCCCGAGAAGCACTCTCCGGCCAACATGCCCAACTGCAGCAACAGCTCCCAAACCGAAGGAGCCAGGACCCAAAGACCTAGCTGGCCTGAAGGGCCCCCAGGGGGCCCCCAAGCAGCCCCTCTCCATTTGGGTCTGGGGGCTTTCGTTGGGCCGGGGACCTGGGAGGTACCTGCAAGGTTGCAGTTTGCAGCCCGAGAAGCACTCTCCGGTCAACATGCCCAACTGCAGCAACAGCTCCCAAACCGAAGGAGCCAGGACCCAAAGACCTAGCTGGCCTGAAGGGCCCCCAGGGGGCCCCCAAGCAGCCCCTCTCAATTTGGGTCTGGGGGCTTTCGTTGGGCATGGGACATAGGAGGTACCTGCAAGGTTGCAGTTCGCAGCCCGAGAAGCACTCTCTGGCCAACATGCCCAACTGCAGCAACAGCTCCCAAACCGAAGGAGTCAGGACCCAAAGACCCAGCTGGCCTGGAGTGTCCCCAGGAGGCCCGCAAGCAGCCCCTCTCAATTTTGGTCTGGGGGCTTTCGTTGGGCCGGGAACCTGGGAGGTGCCTGCATGGTTGCAGTTCGCTGCCCGAGAAGCACTCTCCGGCCATCATGCCCAACGTCCAGCAACAGCTCCCAAACCCAAGGAGCCAGGACCCAAAGACCTAGCTGGCCTGAAGAGTCCCCAGGGGGCCCCCAAACAGCCCCTCTCCATTTGGGTCTGGGGGCTTTCGTTGGGCCGGGAACCTGGGAAGTACCTGCAAGGTTGCAGTTCGCGGCCCGAGAAGCACTCTCCGGCCAACATGCCCAACTGCAGCAACAGCTCCCAAACCGAAGGAGCCAGGACCCAAAGACCTAGCTGGCCTGAAGGGCCCCCAGGGGGCCCCCAAGCAGCCCCTCTCAATTTGGGTCTGGGGTCTTTCGTTGGCCCGGGGACCTGGGAGGTACCTGCAAGGTTGCAGTTCACGGCCCGAGAAGCACTCTCCGGCCAACATGCCCAACGTCCAGCAACAGCTCCCAAACCCAAGGAGCCAGGACCCAAAGACCTAGCCGGCCTGAAGGGGCCCCAGGGGGCCCCCAAGCAGCCCCTCTCCATTTTGGTCTGGGGGCTTTCGTTGGGCCGGGAACCTGGGAGGTACCTGCAAGGTTGCAGTTCCAAGCCCGAGAAGCACTCTCCGGTCAACATGCCCAACGTCCAGCAACAGCTCCCAAACCGAAGGAGCCAGGACCCAAAGACCTAGCTGGCCTGAAGGGCCCCCAGGGGGCCCCCAAACAGCCCCTCTCCATTTGGGTCTGGGGGCTTTCGTTGGGCCGGGGACATGGGAGGTACCTGCAAGGTTGCAGTTCGCAGCCCGAGAAGCACTCTCCGGCCAACATGCCCAACGTCCAGCAACAGCTCCCAAACCGAAGGAGCCAGGACCCAAAGACCTAGCTGGCCTGAAGAGTCCCCAGGGTGCCCCCAAACAGCCCCTCTCCATTTGGGTCTGGGGGCTTTCGTTGGGCATGGAACCTGGGAGCTACCTGCAAGGTTGCAGTTCGCAGCCTGAGAAGCACTCTCCGGCCAACATGCCCAACGTCCAGCAACAGCTCCCAAACCGAAGGAGCCAGGACCCAAAGACCTAGCTGGCCTGAAGGGCCCCCAGGGGGCCCCCAAGCAGCCCCTCTCCATTTGGGTCTGGGGGCTTTCGTTGGGCCGGGGACCTGGGAGGTACCTGCAAGGTTGCAGTTCGCAGCCCGAGAAGCACTCTCCGGCCAACATGCCCAACGTCCAGCAACAGCTCCCAAGCTGAAGGAGCCAGGACCCAAAGACCTAGCTGGCCTGAAGGGCCCCCAGTGGGCCCCCAAACAGCCCCTCTCAATTTGGGTCTGGGGGCTTTCGTTGGGCCGGGAACCTGGGAGCTACCTGCAAGGTTGCAGTTCGCGGCCCGAGAAGCACTCTCCGGCCAACATGCCCAACTGCAGCAACAGCTCCCAAAGCGAAGGAGCCAGGACCCAAAGACCTAGCTGGCCTGAAGGGCCCCCAGGAAGCCCCCAAGCAGCCCCTCTCAATTTGGGTCTGGGGGCTTTCGTTGGGCCGGGGACTCTGGAGGTACCTGCAAGGTTGCAGTTCGCAGCCCGAGAGGCACTCTCCGGTCAACATGCCCAACGTCCAGCAACAGCTCCCAAACCGAAGGAGCCAGGACCCAAAGACCTAGCTAGCCTGAAGGGCCCCCAGGGGGCCCCCAAGCAGCCCCTCTCAATTTGGGTCTGGGGGATTGCGTTGGGCATGGGACATAGGAGGTACCTGCAAGGTTGCAATTCGCAGCCCAAGAAGCACTCTCTGGCCAACATGCCCAACTGCAGCAACAGCTCCCAAACCGAAGGAGTGAGGACCCAAAGACCTAGCTGGCCTGGAGAGTCCCCAGGAGGCCCGCAAGCAGCCCCTCTCAATTTTGGTCTGGGGGCTTTCGTTGGGCCGGGAACCTGGGAGGTGCCTGCATGGTTGCAGTTCGCGGCCCGAGAAGCACTCTCCGGCCATCATGCCCAACGTCCAGCAACAGCTCCCAAACCCAAGGAGCCAGGACCCAAAGACCTAGCTGGCCTGAAGAGTCCCCAGGGGGCCCCCAAACAGCCCCTCTCCATTTGGGTCTGGGGGCTTTCGTTGGGCCGGGAACCTGGGAAGTGCCTGCAAGGTTGCAGTTCGCGGCCCGAGAAGCACTCTCCGGCCAACATGCCCAACGTCCAGCAACAGCTCCCAAACCGAAGGAGCCAGGACCCAAAGACCTAGCTGGCATGAAGAGTCCCCAGGGGGCCCCCAAGCAGCCCCTCTCAATTTGGGTCTGGGGGCTTTCGTTGGGCCGGGATCCTGGGAGGTACCTGCAAGGTTGCAGTTCGCGGCCCGAGAAGCACTCTCCGGCCAACATGCCCAACTGCAGCAACAGCTCCCAAACCGAAGGAGCCAGGACCCAAAGACCTAGATGGCCTGAAGGGGCCCCCAGGGGGCCCCCAAGCAGCCCCTCTCCATTTGGGTCTGGGGTCTTTCGTTGGCCCGGGGACCTGGGAGGTACCTGCAAGGTTGCAGTTCACGGCCCGAGAAGCACTCTCCGGCCAACATGCCCAACGTCCAGCAACAGCTCCCAAACCGAAGGAGCCAGGACCCAAAGACCTAGCCGGCCTGAAGGGGCCCCAGGGGGCCCCCAAGCAGCCCCTCTCCATTTTGGTCTGGGGGCTTTCGTTGGGCCGGGAACCTGGGAGATTCCTGCAAGGTTGCAGTTCGAGGCCCGAGAAGCACTCTCCGGCCAACATGCCCAACGTCCAGCAACAGCTCCCAAACCGAAGGAGCCAGGACCCAAAGACCTAGCTGGCCTGAAGGGCCCCCAGGGGGCCCCCAAACAGCCCCTCTCCATTTGGGTCTGGGGGCTTTCGTTGGGCCAGGAACCTGGGAAGTGCCTGCAAGGTTGCAGTTCGCGGCCCGAGAAGCACTCTCCGGTCAACATGCCCAACGTCCAGCAACAGCTCCCAAACCGAAGGAGCCAGGACCCAAAGACCTAGCTGGCCTGAAGGGGCCCCAAGGGGCCCCCAAGCAGCCCCTCTCCATTTGGGTCTGGGGGCTTTCGTTGGGCCGGGAACCTGGGAGGTACCTGCAAGGTTGCAGTTCGCGGCCCGAGAAGCACTCTCCGGCCAACATGCCCAACTGCAGCAACAGCTCCCAAACCGAAGGAGCCAGGACCCAAAGACCTAGCTGGCCTGAAGGGCCCCCAGGGGGCCCACAAGCAGCCCCTCTCCATTTGGGTCTGGGGGCTTTCGTTGGGCCGGGAACCTGGGAGCTACCTGCAAGGTTGCAGTTCGCAGCCCGAGAAGCACTCTCCGGCCAACATGCCCAACGTCCAGCAACAGCTCCCAAACTGAAGGAGCCAGGACCCAAAGACCTAGCTGGCCTGAAGGGGCCCCAGGGGGCCCCCAAGCAGCCCCTCTCCATTTGGGTCTGGGGGCTTTCGTTGGGCCGGGAACCCGGGAGCTACCTGCAAGGTTGCAGTTCGCGGCCCGAGAAGCACTCTCCGGCCAACATGCCCAACTGCAGCAACAGCTCCCAAACCGAAGGAGCCAGGACCCAAAGACCTAGCTGGCCTGAAGGGCCCCCAGGGGGCCCCCAAGCAGCCCCTCTCCATTTGGGTCTGGGGGCTTTCGTTGGGCCGGGGACCTGGGAGGTACCTGCAAGGTTGCAGTTTGCAGCCCGAGAAGCACTCTCCGGTCAACATGCCCAACGTCCAGCAACAGCTCCCAAACCGAAGGAGCCAGGACCCAAAGACCTAGCTGGCCTGAAGGGCCCCCAGGGGGCCCCCAAGCAGCCCCTCTCAATTTGGGTCTGGGGGCTTTCGTTGGGCATGGAACCTGGGAGGTACCTGCAAGGTTGCAGTTCGCGGCCCGAGAAGCACTCTCCGGCCAACATGCCCAACTGCAGCAACAGCTCCCAAACCGAAGGAGCCAGGACCCAAAGACCTAGCTGGCCTGAAGGGGTCCCCAGGGGGCCCCCAAGCAGCCCCTCTCCATTTGGGTCTGGGGTCTTTCGTTGGCCCGGGGACCTGGGAGGTACCTGCAAGGTTGCAGTTCACGGCCCGAGAAGCACTCTCCGGCCAACATGCCCAACGTCCAGCAACAGCTCCCAAACCGAAGGAGCCAGGACCCAAAGACCTAGCTGGCCTGAAGGGCCCCCTGGGGGCCCCCAAACAGCCCCTCTCCATTTGGGTCTGGGGGCTTTCGTTGGGCCAGGAACCTGGGAAGTGCCTGCAAGGTTGCAGTTCGCGGCCCGAGAAGCACTCTCCGGTCAACATGCCCAACGTCCAGCAACAGCTCCCAAACCGAAGGAGCCAGGACCCAAAGACCTAGCTGGCCTGAAGGGGCCCCAAGGGGCCCCCAAGCAGCCCCTCTCCATTTGGGTCTGGGGGCTTTCGTTGGGCCGGGAACCTGGGAGGTACCTGCAAGGTTGCAGTTCGCGGCCCGAGAAGCACTCTCCGGCCAACATGCCCAACTGCAGCAACAGCTCCCAAACCGAAGGAGCCAGGACCCAAAGACCTAGCTGGCCTGAAGGGCCCCCAGGGGGCCCACAAGCAGCCCCTCTCCATTTGGGTCTGGGGGCTTTCGTTGGGCCGGGGACCTGGGAGGTACCTGCAAGGTTGCAGTTCACAGCCCGAGAAGCACTCTCCGGCCAACATGCCAAACGTCCAGCAACAGCTCCCAAACTGAAGGAGCCAGGACCCAAAGACCTAGCTGGCCTGAAGGGGCCCCAGGGGGCCCCCAAACAGCCCCTCTCCATTTGGGTCTGGGGGCTTTCTTTGGGCCGGGAACCCGGGAGCTACCTGCAAGGTTGCAGTTCGCGGCCCGAGAAGCACTCTCCGGCCAACATGCCCAACTGCAGCAACAGCTCCCAAACCGAAGGAGCCAGGACCCAAAGACCTAGCTGGCCTGAAGGGCCCCCAGGGGGCCCCCAAGCAGCCCCTCTCCATTTGGGTCTGGGGGCTTTCGTTGGGCCGGGGACCTGGGAGGTACCTGCAAGGTTGCAGTTTGCAGCCCGAGAAGCACTCTCCGGTCAACATGCCCAACTGCAGCAACAGCTCCCAAACCGAAGGAGCCAGGACCCAAAGACCTAGCTGGCCTGAAGGGCCCCCAGGGGGCCCCCAAGCAGCCCCTCTCAATTTGGGTCTGGGGGCTTTCGTTGGGCATGGGACATAGGAGGTACCTGCAAGGTTGCAGTTCGCAGCCCGAGAAGCACTCTCTGGCCAACATGCCCAACTGCAGCAACAGCTCCCAAACCGAAGGAGTCAGGACCCAAAGACCCAGCTGGCCTGGAGTGTCCCCAGGAGGCCCGCAAGCAGCCCCTCTCAATTTTGGTCTGGGGGCTTTCGTTGGGCCGGGAACCTGGGAGGTGCCTGCATGGTTGCAGTTCGCTGCCCGAGAAGCACTCTCCGGCCATCATGCCCAACGTCCAGCAACAGCTCCCAAACCCAAGGAGCCAGGACCCAAAGACCTAGCTGGCCTGAAGAGTCCCCAGGGGGCCCCCAAACAGCCCCTCTCCATTTGGGTCTGGGGGCTTTCGTTGGGCCGGGAACCTGGGAAGTACCTGCAAGGTTGCAGTTCGCGGCCCGAGAAGCACTCTCCGGCCAACATGCCCAACTGCAGCAACAGCTCCCAAAGCGAAGGAGCCAGGACCCAAAGACCTAGCTGGCCTGAAGGGCCCCCAGGGGGCCCCCAAGCAGCCCCTCTCAATTTGGGTCTGGGGTCTTTCGTTGGCCCGGGGACCTGGGAGGTACCTGCAAGGTTGCAGTTCACGGCCCGAGAAGCACTCTCCGGCCAACATGCCCAACGTCCAGCAACAGCTCCCAAACCCAAGGAGCCAGGACCCAAAGACCTAGCCGGCCTGAAGGGGCCCCAGGGGGCCCCCAAGCAGCCCCTCTCCATTTTGGTCTGGGGGCTTTCGTTGGGCCGGGAACCTGGGAGGTACCTGCAAGGTTGCAGTTCCAAGCCCGAGAAGCACTCTCCGGTCAACATGCCCAACGTCCAGCAACAGCTCCCAAACCGAAGGAGCCAGGACCCAAAGACCTAGCTGGCCTGAAGGGCCCCCAGGGGGCCCCCAAACAGCCCCTCTCCATTTGGGTCTGGGGGCTTTCGTTGGGCCGGGGACATGGGAGGTACCTGCAAGGTTGCAGTTCGCAGCCCGAGAAGCACTCTCCGGCCAACATGCCCAACGTCCAGCAACAGCTCCCAAACCGAAGGAGCCAGGACCCAAAGACCTAGCTGGCCTGAAGAGTCCCCAGGGTGCCCCCAAACAGCCCCTCTCCATTTGGGTCTGGGGGCTTTCGTTGGGCATGGAACCTGGGAGCTACCTGCAAGGTTGCAGTTCGCAGCCTGAGAAGCACTCTCCGGCCAACATGCCCAACGTCCAGCAACAGCTCCCAAACCGAAGGAGCCAGGACCCAAAGACCTAGCTGGCCTGAAGGGCCCCCAGGGGGCCCCCAAGCAGCCCCTCTCCATTTGGGTCTGGGGGCTTTCGTTGGGCCGGGGACCTGGGAGGTACCTGCAAGGTTGCAGTTCGCAGCCCGAGAAGCACTCTCCGGCCAACATGCCCAACGTCCAGCAACAGCTCCCAAGCTGAAGGAGCCAGGACCCAAAGACCTAGCTGGCCTGAAGGGCCCCCAGTGGGCCCCCAAACAGCCCCTCTCAATTTGGGTCTGGGGGCTTTCGTTGGGCCGGGAACCTGGGAGCTACCTGCAAGGTTGCAGTTCGCGGCCCGAGAAGCACTCTCCGGCCAACATGCCCAACTGCAGCAACAGCTCCCAAACCGAAGGAGCCAGGACCCAAAGACCTAGCTGGCCTGAAGGGCCCCCAGGAAGCCCCCAAGCAGCCCCTCTCAATTTGGGTCTGGGGGCTTTCGTTGGGCCGGGGACTCTGGAGGTACCTGCAAGGTTGCAGTTCGCAGCCCGAGAGGCACTCTCCGGTCAACATGCCCAACGTCCAGCAACAGCTCCCAAACCGAAGGAGCCAGGACCCAAAGACCTAGCTAGCCTGAAGGGCCCCCAGGGGGCCCCCAAGCAGCCCCTCTCAATTTGGGTCTGGGGGATTGCGTTGGGCATGGGACATAGGAGGTACCTGCAAGGTTGCAATTCGCAGCCCAAGAAGCACTCTCTGGCCAACATGCCCAACTGCAGCAACAGCTCCCAAACCGAAGGAGTGAGGACCCAAAGACCTAGCTGGCCTGGAGAGTCCCCAGGAGGCCCGCAAGCAGCCCCTCTCAATTTTGGTCTGGGGGCTTTCGTTGGGCCGGGAACCTGGGAGGTGCCTGCATGGTTGCAGTTCGCGGCCCGAGAAGCACTCTCCGGCCATCATGCCCAACGTCCAGCAACAGCTCCCAAACCCAAGGAGCCAGGACCCAAAGACCTAGCTGGCCTGAAGAGTCCCCAGGGGGCCCCCAAACAGCCCCTCTCCATTTGGGTCTGGGGGCTTTCGTTGGGCCGGGAACCTGGGAAGTGCCTGCAAGGTTGCAGTTCGCGGCCCGAGAAGCACTCTCCGGCCAACATGCCCAACGTCCAGCAACAGCTCCCAAACCGAAGGAGCCAGGACCCAAAGACCTAGCTGGCATGAAGAGTCCCCAGGGGGCCCCCAAGCAGCCCCTCTCAATTTGGGTCTGGGGGCTTTCGTTGGGCCGGGATCCTGGGAGGTACCTGCAAGGTTGCAGTTCGCGGCCCGAGAAGCACTCTCCGGCCAACATGCCCAACTGCAGCAACAGCTCCCAAACCGAAGGAGCCAGGACCCAAAGACCTAGATGGCCTGAAGGGGCCCCCAGGGGGCCCCCAAGCAGCCCCTCTCCATTTGGGTCTGGGGTCTTTCGTTGGCCCGGGGACCTGGGAGGTACCTGCAAGGTTGCAGTTCACGGCCCGAGAAGCACTCTCCGGCCAACATGCCCAACGTCCAGCAACAGCTCCCAAACCGAAGGAGCCAGGACCCAAAGACCTAGCCGGCCTGAAGGGGCCCCAGGGGGCCCCCAAGCAGCCCCTCTCCATTTTGGTCTGGGGGCTTTCGTTGGGCCGGGAACCTGGGAGATTCCTGCAAGGTTGCAGTTCGAGGCCCGAGAAGCACTCTCCGGCCAACATGCCCAACGTCCAGCAACAGCTCCCAAACCGAAGGAGCCAGGACCCAAAGACCTAGCTGGCCTGAAGGGGCCCCAAGGGGCCCCCAAGCAGCCCCTCTCCATTTGGGTCTGGGGGCTTTCGTTGGGCCGGGAACCTGGGAGGTACCTGCAAGGTTGCAGTTCGCGGCCCGAGAAGCACTCTCCGGCCAACATGCCCAACTGCAGCAACAGCTCCCAAACCGAAGGAGCCAGGACCCAAAGACCTAGCTGGCCTGAAGGGCCCCCAGGGGGCCCACAAGCAGCCCCTCTCCATTTGGGTCTGGGGGCTTTCGTTGGGCCGGGAACCTGGGAGCTACCTGCAAGGTTGCAGTTCGCAGCCCGAGAAGCACTCTCCGGCCAACATGCCCAACGTCCAGCAACAGCTCCCAAACTGAAGGAGCCAGGACCCAAAGACCTAGCTGGCCTGAAGGGGCCCCAGGGGGCCCCCAAGCAGCCCCTCTCCATTTGGGTCTGGGGGCTTTCGTTGGGCCGGGAACCCGGGAGCTACCTGCAAGGTTGCAGTTCGCGGCCCGAGAAGCACTCTCCGGCCAACATGCCCAACTGCAGCAACAGCTCCCAAACCGAAGGAGCCAGGACCCAAAGACCTAGCTGGCCTGAAGGGCCCCCAGGGGGCCCACAAGCAGCCCCTCTCCATTTGGGTCTGGGGGCTTTCGTTGGGCCGGGGACCTGGGAGGTACCTGCAAGGTTGCAGTTTGCAGCCCGAGAAGCACTCTCCGGTCAACATGCCCAACGTCCAGCAACAGCTCCCAAACCGAAGGAGCCAGGACCCAAAGACCTAGCTGGCCTGAAGGGCCCCCAGGGGGCCCCCAAGCAGCCCCTCTCAATTTGGGTCTGGGGGCTTTCGTTGGGCATGGGACCTGGGAGGTACCTGCAAGGTTGCAGTTCGCAGCCCGAGAAGCACTCTCTGGCCAACATGCCCAACTGCAGCAACAGCTCCCAAACCGAAGGAGTCAGGACCCAAAGACCCAGCTGGCCTGGAGTGTCCCCAGGAGGCCCGCAAGCAGCCCCTCTCAATTTTGGTCTGGGGGCTTTCGTTGGGACGGGAACCTGGGAGGTGCCTGCATGGTTGCAGTTCGCTGCCCGAGAAGCACTCTCCGGCCATCATGCCCAACGTCCAGCAACAGCTCCCAAACCCAAGGAGCCAGGACCCAAAGACCTAGCTGGCCTGAAGAGTCCCCAGTGGGCCCCCAAACAGCCCCTCTCCATTTGGGTCTGGGGGCTTTCGTTGGGCCGGGAACCTGGGAAGTACCTGCAAGGTTGCAGTTCGCGGCCCGAGAAGCACTCTCCGGCCAACATGCCCAACTGCAGCAACAGCTCCCAAACCGAAGGAGCCAGGACCCAAAGACCTAGCTGGCCTGAAGGGCCCCCAGGGGGCCCCCAAGCAGCCCCTCTCAATTTGGGTCTGGGGTCTTTCGTTGGCCCGGGGACCTGGGAGGTACCTGCAAGGTTGCAGTTCACGGCCCGAGAAGCACTCTCCGGCCAACATGCCCAACGTCCAGCAACAGCTCCCAAACCCAAGGAGCCAGGACCCAAAGACCTAGCCGGCCTGAAGGGGCCCCAGGGGGCCCCCAAGCAGCCCCTCTCCATTTTGGTCTGGGGGCTTTCGTTGGGCCGGGAACCTGGGAGCTACCTGCAAGGTTGCAGTTCACGGCCCGAGAAGCACTCTCCGGCCAACATGCCCAACGTCCAGCAACAGCTCCCAAACCGAAGAAGCCAGGACCCAAAGACCTAGCTGGCCTGAAGGGCCCCCAGGGGGTCCCCAAGCAGCCCCTCTCCATTTGGGTCTGGGGGCTTTCGTTGGGCCGGGGACCTGGGAGGTACCTGCGAGGTTGCCATTCGCAGCCCGAGAAGCACTCTCCGGTCAACATGCCCAACGTCCAGCAACAGCTCCCAAACCGAAGGAGCCAGGACCCAAAGACCTAGCTGGCCTGAAGGGCCCCCAGGGGGCCCCCAAGCAGCCCCTCTCCATTTGGGTCTGGGGGCTTTCGTTGGGCCTGGGACATAGGAGGTACCTGCAAGGTTGCAGTTCGCAGCCCGAGAAGCACTCTCTGGCCAACATGCCCAACTGCAGCAACAGCTCCCAAACCGAAGGAGTCAGGACCCAAAGACCTAGCTGTCCTGGAGTGTCCCCAGGAGGCCCGCAAGCAGCCCCTCTCAATTTGGGTCTGGGGGCTTTCGTTGGGCCGGGATCCTGGGAGGTGCCTGCAAGGTTGCAGTTCGCGTCCCGAGAAGCACTCTCCGTTCAACATGCCCAACTGCAGCAACAGCTCCCAAACCCAAGGAGCCAGGACCCAAAGACCTAGCTGGCCTGAAGAGTCCCCAGGGGGCCCCCAAACAGCCCCTCTCCATTTGGGTCTGGGGGCTTTCGTTGGGCCGGGAACCTGGGAGGTACCTGCAAGGTTGCAGTTCGCGGCCCGAGAAGCACTCTGCGGCCAACATGCCCAACTGCAGCAACAGCTCCCAAACCGAAGGAGCCAGGACCCAAAGACCTAGCTGGCCTGAAGGGCCCCCAAGGGGCCCCCCAAGCAGCCCCTCTCAATTTGGGTCTGGGGGCTTTCCTTGGGCCGGGAACCTGGGAGGTACCTGCAAGGTTGCAGTTCGCAGCCCGAGAAGCACTCTCCGGCCAACATGCCCAACGTCCAGCAACAGCTCCCAAACCGAAGGAGCCAGGACCCAAAGACCTAGCTGGACTGAAGAGTCCCCAGGGGGCCCCCAAACAGCCCCTCTCCATTTGGGTCTGGGGGCTTTCGTTGGGCATGGAACCTGGGAGGTACCTGCAAGGTTGCAGTTCGCGGCCCGAGAAGCACTCTCCGGCCAACATGCCCAACTGCAGCAACAGCTCCCAAACCGAAGGAGCCAGGACCCAAAGACCTAGCTGGCCTGAAGGGCCCCCAGGGGGCCCCCAAGCAGCCCCTCTCCATTTGGGTCTGGGGGCTTTCGTTGGGCCGGGGACCTGGGAGGTACCTGCAAGGTTGCAGTTCACGGCCCGAGAAGCACTCTCCGGCCAACATGCGCAACGTCCAGCAACAGCTCCCAAACCGAAGGAGCCAGGACCCAAAGACCTAGCCGGCCTGAAGGGGCCCCAGGGGGCCCCCAAGCAGCCCCTCTCCATTTGGGTCTGGGGGCTTTCGTTGGGCTGGGAACCTGGGAGCTACCTGCAAGTTTGCAGTTCCAAGCCCGAGAAGCACTCTCCGGCCAACATGCCCAACGTCCAGCAACAGCTCCCAAACCGAAGGAGCCAGGACCCAAAGACCTAGCTGGCCTGAAGGGCCCCCTGGGGGCCCCCAAACAGCCCCTCTCCATTTGGGTCTGGGGGCTTTCGTTGGGCATGGAGTCTGGGAGGAACCTGCAAGGTTGCAGTTCGCGGCCCGAGAAGCACTCTCCGGTCAACATGCCCAACGTCCAGCAACAGCTCCCAAACCGAAGGAGCCAGGACCCAAAGACCTAGCTGGCCTGAAGGGCCCCCAGGGGGCCCACAAGCAGCCCCTCTCAATTTTGGTCTGGGGGCTTTCGTTCGGCAGGGGACCTGGGAGGTACCTGCAAGGTTGTAGTTCGCGGCCCGAGAAGCACTCTCCGGTCAACATGCCCAACTGCAGAAACAGCTCCCAAACCGAAGGAGCCAGGACCCAAAGACCTAGCTAGCCTGAAGGGGCCCCAAGGGGCCCCCAAGCAGCCCCTCTCAATTTTGTTCTGGGGGCTTTCCTTGGGCCGGGAACCTGGGAGCTACCTGCAAGATTGCAGTTCACGTACCGAGAAGCACTCTCCGGCCAACATGCCCAACTGCAGCAACAGCTCCCAAAGCGAAGGAGCCAGGACCCAAAGACCTAGCTGGCCTGAAGGGCCCCCAGGGGGCCCTCAAGCAGCCCCTCTCAATTTGGGTCTGGGGGCTTTCGTTGGGCCGGGGACCTGGGAGGTACCTGCAAGGTTGCAGTTCACGTAGCGAGAAGCACTCTCCGGCCAACATGCCCAACATCCAGCAACAGCTCCCAAACCGAAGGAGCCAGGACCCAAAGACCTAGCTGGGCTGAAGATTCCCCAGGGGGCCCCCAAGCAGCCCCTCTCCATTTGGGTCTGGGGGCTTTCGTTGGGCCGGGAACCTGGGAGCTACCTGCAAGGTTGCAGTTCGCGGCCCGAGAAGCACTCTCCGGCCAACATGCCCATCTGCAGCAACAGCTCCCAAACCGAAGGAGCCAGGACCCAAAGACCTAGCTGGCCTGAAGGGCCCCCAGGGGGCCCCCAAGCAGCCCCTCTCCATTTGGGTCTGGGGGCTTTCGTTGGGCTGGGGACCTGGGAGGTACCTGCAAGGTTGCAGTTCGCAGCCTGAGAAGCACTCTCCGGCCAACATGCCCAACGTCCAGCAACAGCTCCCAAAGCGAAGGAGCCAGGACCCAAAGACCTAGCTGGCCTGAAGAGTCCCCAGGGGGCCCCCAAACAGCCCCTCTGCTTTGGGGTCTGGGGCTTTCGTTGGGCATGGATCCTGGGAGCTACCTGCAAGGTTGCAGTTCGCAGCCCGAGAAGCACTCTCCGGCCAACATGCCCAACTGCAGCAACAGCTCCCAAACCGAAGGAGCCAGGACCCAAAGACCTAGCTGGCCTGGAGTGTCCCCAAGTGGCCCGCAAGCAGCCCCTCTCAATTTTGGTCTGGGGGCTTTCGTTGGGCCGGGAACCTGGGAGGTGCCTGCAAGGTTGCAGTTCGCGGCCCGAGAAGCACTCTCCGGCCATCATGCCCAACGTCCAGCAAAAGCTCCCAAACTGAAGGAGCCAGGACCCAAAGACCTAGCTGGCCTGAAGGGGCCCCAGGGGGCCCCCAAACAGCCCCTCTCCATTTGGGTCTGGGGGCTTTCGTTGGGCCGGGATCCTGGGAGGTGCCTGCAAGGTTGCAGTTCGCGTCCCGAGAAGCACTCTCCGGCCATAATGCCCAACGTCCAGCAACAGCTCCCAAACCGAAGGAGCCAGGACCCAAAGACCTAGCTGGCCTGAAGAGTCCCCAGGGGGCCCCCAAACAGCCCCTCTCAATTTGGGTCTGGGGGCTTTCGTTGGGCATGGAACCTGGGAGGTACCTGCAAGGTTGCAGTTCGCGGCCCGAGAAGCACTCTCCGGCCAACATGCCCAACTGCAGCAACAGCTCCCAAACCGAAGGAGCCAGGACCCAAAGACCTAGCTGGCCTGAAGGGGTCCCCAGGGGGCCCCCAAGCAGCCCCTCTCCATTTGGGTCTGGGGTCTTTCGTTGGCCCGGGGACCTGGGAGGTACCTGCAAGGTTGCAGTTCACGGCCCGAGAAGCACTCTCCGGCCAACATGCCCAACGTCCAGCAACAGCTCCCAAACCGAAGGAGCCAGGACCCAAAGACCTAGCCGGCCTGAAGGGCCCCCAGGGGGCCCCCAAGCAGCCCCTCTCCATTTGGGTCTGGGGGCTTTCGTTGGGCCGGGAACCTGGGAGATTCCTGCAAGGTTGCAGTTCGCGGCCCGAGAAGCACTCTCCGGCCATAATGCCCAACGTCCAGCAACAGCTCCCAAACCGAAGGAGCCAGGACCCAAAGACCTAGCTGGCCTGAAGGGCCCCCTGGGGGCCCCCAAACAGCCCCTCTCCATTTGGGTCTGGGGGCTTTCGTTGGGCCAGGAACCTGGGAAGTGCCTGCAAGGTTGCAGTTCGCGGCCCGAGAAGCACTCTCCGGTCAACATGCCCAACGTCCAGCAACAGCTCCCAAACCGAAGGAGCCAGGACCCAAAGACCTAGCTGGCCTGAAGGGGCCCCAAGGGGCCCCCAAGCAGCCCCTCTCCATTTGGGTCTGGGGGCTTTCGTTGGGCCGGGAACCTGGGAGGTACCTGCAAGGTTGCAGTTCGCGGCCCGAGAAGCACTCTCCGGCCAACATGCCCAACTGCAGCAACAGCTCCCAAACCGAAGGAGCCAGGACCCAAAGACCTAGCTGGCCTGAAGGGCCCCCAGGGGGCCCACAAGCAGCCCCTCTCCATTTGGGTCTGGGGGCTTTCGTTGGGCCGGGGACCTGGGAGCTACCTGCAAGGTTGCAGTTCGCAGCCCGAGAAGCACTCTCCGGCCAACATGCCCAACGTCCAGCAACAGCTCCCAAACTGAAGGAGCCAGGACCCAAAGACCTAGCTGGCCTGAAGGGGCCCCAGGGGGCCCCCAAGCAGCCCCTCTCCATTTGGGTCTGGGGGCTTTCGTTGGGCCGGGAACCCGGGAGCTACCTGCAAGGTTGCAGTTCGCGGCCCGAGAAGCACTCTCCGGCCAACATGCCCAACTGCAGCAACAGCTCCCAAACCGAAGGAGCCAGGACCCAAAGACCTAGCTGGCCTGAAGGGCCCCCAGGGGGCCCCCAAGCAGCCCCTCTCCATTTGGGTCTGGGGGCTTTCGTTGGGCCGGGGACCTGGGAGGTACCTGCAAGGTTGCAGTTTGCAGCCCGAGAAGCACTCTCCGGTCAACATGCCCAACGTCCAGCAACAGCTCCCAAACCGAAGGAGCCAGGACCCAAAGACCTAGCTGGCCTGAAGGGCCCCCAGGGGGTCCCCAAGCAGCCCCTCTCAATTTGGGTCTGGGGGCTTTCGTTGGGCATGGGACATAGGAGGTACCTGCAAGGTTGCAGTTCGCAGCCCGAGAAGCACTCTCCGCCCAACATGCCCAACTGCAGCAACAGCTCCCAAACCGAAGGAGTCAGGACCCAAAGACCCAGCTGGCCTGGAGTGTCCCCAGGAGGCCCGCAAGCAGCCCCTCTCAATTTTGGTCTGGGGGCTTTCGTTGGGCCGGGAACCTGGGAGGTGCCTGCATGGTTGCAGTTCGCTGCCCGAGAAGCACTCTCCGGCCATCATGCCCAACGTCCAGCAACAGCTCCCAAACCCAAGGAGCCAGGACCCAAAGACCTAGCTGGCCTGAAGAGTCCCCAGGGGGCCCCCAAACAGCCCCTCTCCATTTGGGTCTGGGGGCTTTCGTTGGGCCGGGAACCTGGGAAGTACCTGCAAGGTTGCAGTTCGCGGCCCGAGAAGCACTCTCCGGCCAACATGCCCAACTGCAGCAACAGCTCCCAAACCGAAGGAGCCAGGACCCAAAGACCTAGGTGGCCTGAAGGGCCCCCAGGGGGCCCCCAAGCAGCCCCTCTCAATTTGGGTCTGGGGGCTTTCGTTGGCCCGGGGACCTGGGAGGTACCTGCAAGGTTGCAGTTCACGGCCCGAGAAGCACTCCACGGCCAACATGCCCAACGTCCAGCAACAGCTCCCAAACCCAAGGAGCCAGGACCCAAAGACCTAGCCGGCCTGAAGGGGCCCCAGGGGGCCCCCAAGCAGCCCCTCTCCATTTTGGTCTGGGGGCTTTCGTTGGGCCGGGAACCTGGGAGCTACCTGCAAGGTTGCAGTTCACGGCCCGAGAAGCACTCTCCGGCCAACATGCCCAACGTCCAGCAACAGCTCCCAAACCGAAGAAGCCAGGACCCAAAGACCTAGCTGGCCTGAAGGGCCCCCAGGGGGTCCCCAAGCAGCCCCTCTCCATTTGGGTCTGGGGGCTTTCGTTGGGCCGGGGACCTGGGAGGTATCTGCGAGGTTGCCATTCGCAGCCCGAGAAGCACTCTCCGGTCAACATGCCCAACGTCCAGCAACAGCTCCCAAAGCGAAGGAGCCAGGACCCAAAGACCTAGCTGGCCTGAAGGGCCCCCAGGGGGTCCCCAAGCAGCCCCTCTCCATTTGGGTCTGGGGGCTTTCGTTGGGCCGGGGACCTGGGAGGTATCTGCGAGGTTGCAGTTCGCAGCCCGAGAAGCACTCTCTGGCCAACATGCCCAACTGCAGCAACAGCTCCCAAACCGAAGGAGTCAGGACCCAAAGACCTAGCTGGCCTGAAGGGGCCCCAGGGGACCCCAAACAGCCCCTCTCCATTTGGGTCTGGGGGCTTTCGTTGGGCCGGGAACCTGGGAGCTACCTGCAAGGTTGCAGTTCGCGGCCCGAGAAGCACTCTGCGGCCAACATGCCCAACGTCCAGCAACAGCTCCCAAACCGAAGGAGCCAGGACCCAAAGACCTAGCTGGCCTGAAGGGCCCCCAAGGGGCCCCCCAAGCAGCCCCTCTCAATTTGGGTCTGGGGGCTTTCCTTGGGCCGGGAACCTGGGAGCTACCTGCAAGGTTGCAGTTCGCAGCCCGAGAAGCACTCTCCGGCCAACATGCCCAACGTCCAGCAACAGCTCCCAAAGCGAAGGAGCCAGGACCCAAAGACCTAGCTGGCCTGAAGAGTCCCCAGGGGGCCCCCAAACAGCCCCTCTCCATTTGGGTCTGGGGGCTTTCGTTGGGCATGGAACCTGGGAGGTACCTGCAAGGTTGCAGTTCGCGGCCCGAGAAGCACTCTCCGGCCAACATGCCCAACTGCAGCAACAGCTCCCAAACCGAAGGAGCCAGGACCCAAAGACCTAGCTGGCCTGAAGGGCCCCCAGGGGGCCCACAAGCAGCCCCTCTCCATTTGGGTCTGGGGGCTTTCGTTGGGCCGGGGACCTGGGAGCTACCTGCAAGGTTGCAGTTCACGGCCCGAGAAGCACTCTCCGGCCAACATGCGCAACGTCCAGCAACAGCTCCCAAACCGAAGGAGCCAGGACCCAAAGACCTAGCCGGCCTGAAGGGGCCCCCAGGGGCCCCCAAGCAGCCCCTCTCCATTTGGGTCTGGGGGCTTTCGTTGGGCTGGGAACCTGGGAGCTACCTGCAAGTTTGCAGTTCCAAGCCCGAGAAGCACTCTCCGGCCAACATGCCCAACGTCCAGCAACAGCTCCCAAACCGAAGGAGCCAGGACCCAAAGACCTAGCTGGCCTGAAGGGCCCCCTGGGGGCCCCCAAACAGCCCCTTTCCATTTGGGTCTGGGGGCTTTCGTTGGGCATGGAGTCTGGGAGGAACCTGCAAGGTTGCAGTTCGCGGCCCGAGAAGCACTCTCCGGTCAACATGCCCAACGTCCAGCAACAGCTCCCAAACCGAAGGAGCCAGGACCCAAAGACCTAGCTGGCCTGAAGGGCCCCCAGGGGGCCCACAAGCAGCCCCTCTCAATTTTGGTCTGGGGGCTTTCGTTCGGCAGGGGACCTGGGAGGTACCTGCAAGGTTGCAGTTCGCGGCCCGAGAAGCACTCTCCGGTCAACATGCCCAACTGCAGCAACAGCTCCCAAACCGAAGGAGCCAGGACCCAAAGACCTATCTAGCCTGAAGGGGCCCCAAGGGGCCCCCAAGCAGCCCCTCTCAATTTGGGTCTGGGGGCTTTCCTTGGGCCGGGAACCTGGGAGCTACCTGCAAGATTGCAGTTCACGTACCGAGAAGCACTCTCTGGCCAACATG